>NW_019211456.1:367361-417467 GCF_002443255.2 Varroa destructor | reverse complement strand
ATATCAACGGTTGGTATAAAATGTCTTTTTCTCCTACTTCAAACAGGTTCTGTTCTGGTCAATACATTGGCGATAACGGTAGGCTATTAATTCATTTAAAAATCTTTCATCGAAAAACTCATTTAAATGCGTTGTGGCACACTCTTGCTAACGACGGTTTTAAGTGCCGTCGGTTTTCTGACGTAGATTTCATTGTTAAGGTATCCCCACGAAAAGGTCCGTTAGCGTCAGACGTGGGAAACGGACACGGTACTCTATTGGACCTATTTGTTAAATTTATCTATTTGGAAAATTAGGATGACGACAGTGTGCAGGTACTTTGTCCTGCTGGGAATGAACTTTGCCATCGTGCAGTAAGTTTAAGTTATCGGCACCGGCCGCTGGTGGCGGTCACAAAAAGTGCCCCACAAATTCATTGATTGTCGAGTGATCCACTATACTGTAGCTGTTAATTTACGCGGTCTGCGAAAGGTGTGGTTTTACGGTTTGCAGGTGCAATTGTGTTGATTAACTGTATGATTTAATTCACACGTTGCGAACAACGTTATTCAACAACCGGCTCCAGCTTACATTCTTCTAAAATAGCTTTCTTCGATAGGCATCATCTTCAGAGATAGAATACACGATTGTTGAAATGTATTCTTTACTTGCAGTGTCTTAAACCGCGATGGACACTTGGTTTTCTCAGATATATTCAGTATATTTTAGCTATGCCTTTCCAGTACTGGCTTTCGGCTGATGGAGCTTATCCATCATCTTAGTCTTTTACAGCGTCATCTATGAACAACCCACACCATCCGAATTTCGTGCGAATAATTGAAAGTGGCATAGGTGAAGTTGGCCGAAACTCCCTGCGACATTGCCCTTGTACTTTTGTCACATTCTCATACTTATAATAGTCCTTAAAAATGAATTTTCTTTGCTCGTTAGAAAAAATGTAACCTTCATCCACTCAGTATTCCGATTACTTACACACTCGGAATAGAATAGTTAGATAAAGCTAAATATGTATATTACGTACGTATAGTATGAGCTAGCTTTGTATGTGCTGGCTGGCTGGCTGTCTGTGTTCGTGCAGTGTTAAATTGCAATTTATTTCAAAAATATACGGATGCTGTATACATAAATATTATACAAGCAGCAAACTGCACCGTAAAACTGGGCTTTTCAGCTGACGTTGGCGTTTGTTCAAACGATTTGAGTTGTGGAACTATGGAGCATTAATGCCCCATCGGTGTCGACGTATTCAAAACCGTGTCCAAAGCACAAATTCAACAGAAGATATCTGCACGAGAAGGTTACCGGAGCAGAGGCCGATTGCAGTCAGTCGGTCGGTCGGTCGGTCGGTCACTTAGTCAGTTTTCGAGAGTTTGCATTAATATCGGTCAGTGTCAAATATAATGACTGTCGTTTACAACGAAACGGAACGGAACGGAACCGGCCACGTAGTGTCAAGCAAGGGGCGTTTAGGTCCTTCGAATTACTGTTATTCTGGCAAAAATATTGCTGTCCTAAATACTGTGCCATTCCTATCTAGCGACCGATAGACAGCTAGACACTATTGCATCATCTAGTCAACACGAGTATTCACAAACTAGTCGTGTTAAGCCGTTACTTTGTCCATGTGCCATTTTTACAACCTGCTTTATTTATGATTTATACGTCAGGCATGTGTAGAGAGAGTATTTGCCCTCCTATCAATGTACGACTATTGCAATTGCAACCGCGCTAAAAGCCCTGTTTTCCTCGATTCGCATTGAAGTTAATGTAAGCAAATTCTGCGACATCATTTATCCGTCTGCCTTTATTCTAATGACGAAAACATACAACTTTCTATCTGCTGAATTGACGGTGCTTTTTGGTCGACTAATAAAAAATTAAGCCGAAACACTTCGCTGACTGACGGAGGCCAACGTATGTATACTGTGTTATATCCAGCGACTTTATCCCCGTTATATTTTTTGTATTAGCAAGTAACGTAAAGCCGACGACAGCTTTGTATAGATATATACCTTCGAGCTGATTTAGAGGCAAAAAGTAAGCATATCCAATAGTATCAAGATAGAATGAGTAGAATCAGTAGAACCAATAGATCGAGAAGGATCGTGTAATATTAATAGTCGGTAAACTGGATTCTATCTTTAAGTACGATGTGACACTCGGTATATTTAGATATTTTACACAATAGCGACATAATAATATTCAAATTATATAAAAATATGTCTTGGGAAACTACAAAGTCAAAGGTCTGTTGGCTCCTAGGGCATCGCGTAACTCAATCTCAGTTTCAAAGTTCGTTGGCAGACTGTTGCTTTGTGATGATCCGTTTTGACAGCTTTACCATCCCTATGGATATCATTTGCTTATTCGAGTCCGCCCGAAACGTTGAAAAGACTTGTCAGGCTGCAGCTGCAGCTGCAGACTGGACGCAAAAGAGACAAGGTGAAAATTCCCGCAACAGAAACAGGTCGCGGTAACGTTGCTGATAATCGATGGCAGTAGTGCATAGAGCAGGGGGGCGATGAATAACTGCGTTGGTTTGTTGTTTGAGGGCGAGGGCAGAATAGGGTAGGATGCCGTGGGCACACACATATATATATGTGTGTGTGTCTGTGTTGGTAAGCTACGGCTGCCAGAGTTCTGAGAGGAGGGGCGGGACGAGTGTCAACGGGAATAGGGAACGAAGCATACGGAAGGGCCGTTTACTTCCACTTGTGTCGGAATCCCATGCTCACAGGAGGCGATTCGAACAACCGTTAGTACGATTTAGTACGATTGGTTAAAGATAGCACCGATTTGTTTTCGAGCGGTGTGAAACAGCGCATAAACAGGACACGGAACGGCTGAGAAGGTGCCACTAGGATCAGAACAAGGGAGAACGGAAACGATCGGCGTTCGAACTACCGCTGAGTTGCAAGCGCTAAAACAGCCACCGTTGTGTCAGCGACTCATTACATTAGTCTCCGAGCGGAGAAGCCTATGGTATTTGTGTGCCAACTGAGCAAAAAAGTTACTAGTTGCCTTTGCAGTTTGTAAAGGTGTTAAACAAGAACAGAATTGAGCCAGAAGCTGCCGCAGTCACCGTCATCGTCGCCGTCAAGGCCGTCGCTGTCACAGGAATATTGCCTATGTGGTCGAAGCATAGCCGGGAACATGCTGTACATTAAACAGCTCAGCAGTGCCTTACGGTTATGTAGTGGGTGGCCGAAAAAGGCCGAATAAGTGACGACCTTAGTGAGCTAGCACGCAGCAAGTACGCGGGCGAACACAAGCAAGCAAGCAAGCAAGCCTCGATAGCTGTACGCACAGAAATGAATGCAAATTAAATTGGTAGAGAAAAGCGACCGGAGAGAGAATGGTGTTGGAGGTTGTGATGGCCGTCTATCACCTACAATGTGACGAAGATTAGTAGCGCCGTAAAATGAATCTTAACACTGGCTAAGTGATGAAGGCACAGTATCGTTGTGTGTGTTCGCCACCACAGTTGCCATAGTGGATCGGCTAGCATCACTCCGACCCCATATTAGTTACTGTTACTTCTACTGGGCATCACGTCTGTGCTAGGTAGAACTGGTCATTCTGTACAATGAGCTAGTTGGCTAACGGGAGGAGACTGACAAGCCCCGTCAACGAACGATCTGCCGGCTAGCTAATGAGCGAGAAAGAAGGTAAGTGGGTGGCAGAGCTTTTACGGAACGCAAAGTCGCTGCGACTAAACGGTCCCTTACGGATATGAAATACGTGGACATCGGACGTCAAATTCGTCGGTTTTTCCTCCTCCGCCGCCGCCGCCGCCGCTGCCGCCGCCACGGCGTCACGATCCCCAACGGTACGCACAGAACTACGGCAGCAGCGGCTGCAGCAACAGCAGCGACAAAAATGCCAGGCGCTGGTGTCGCGTAGATCCACTATCACTGCTTTGTTGGATCAGTTAGCCGGCGAATCAGGAATCGCACAGACGGACGTCTGCCACACTGGCTATTCACAAATTTGCTGCTTTGATTTTGCGAGCCAGCTGCATTTGGTTCTGTCCCGTTTTCCAGTTAAAATTATCACATCATAACCGTCAGCGCTTCTAAGATGGCTAATTTGACTTTCAACAAAAAGTAAAAATTGAAAGTGAAAGAAGGCAGTTGCATCCAAACTGAAAGAGTCTGCTAAAAAATTGCGTTTGGCGGTGCTTCGTTGCAGCTCTTTTCGGAGGCGAAACAAATCGAGAGTTTAAGCGAGACGGGAACGAAAGTGACAGACTTTTCTATTAGTTACCAAGATATAGTGAGAAGGGTGAGCTGACAAGGCTGCGACGGTCGATTCATTAAGTGCAACACCGAAAAAAAACTATTGCGCGACAATGTGTGGTAAGTTTTCGCATTATCTGTTTGTGTGTGTGAGGTATGTCAATAGTTGTGCGCAAAAATTATAAAACCAACTAAACGTTTTCTAAGGAAGTGGAAGTACCGACGTAACGTTGAGAAATTTGGAAGAATACTCTCATAGTAGCATTTTGTTCTTGTGTAGTTTGATTGATAACATTAAGCTATTATTAACTTCATGTTACATAGTGTTAGCTTTTTGGCAAAGGTAACTGATAGTTCGCTGCAACTAATTCATTTTCAATTCAGTTTCAATTCATTGTTGTTGTTTTTTGATAACTTGCATAAAATAAATATCATTTGATTCACGGATGCCTACTGAAAATATCAGTTCACTATCGCCTTTACGACAGAAGTATAAGCACAGTGAGGCATCGGCAAGGGGCTGGCTATCAAGGTTAGTCTCATTATGATTCCGACGTTTATTTTTTTACTCGAATTCCTCAGGCATGGTTGTCAGCACTTCAGACCAGACCAGACCAGATCAGATTCGATGCAAGCTCCCCTTCACGTTTCTCCGTGCAAGTTCTTTCTGTAGAAGCAACTGTCCTACTGTGCTTATGCCATATAATGGGGTTGTCAGGTTACTAGGAACATCTAACAGATATATGCAAACACCACAGCGCCGATTCAGCAAATCACATAGATTTTATGACAGACATATAGGTGAGGTCTCCACAGACAACAAGTAGCAGTTATGCGTCGATATCGGTAAAATGAGTCGAAGCCCAATACGCAGAAATAGAAATATACTTCTTATTAAGTTGCCCGCGCAGAATAACTGAGCAGAACTTCGATCTTTGTTCTATCGCATCTATATATACTTGCGTAGAAACTCAACCATCTTCAGCCGATTCACAACTAACGGTACATGTATTAGCGAAAAGATGTACTGGTAGTAATAGTGCTACTTGTTCGAACACTCATAAATTAGCCCTCCCAAGTTTCACTATAGCCATCAAGGTCATACACAAATAATTTTCTTGCCGGCTTAGTGAAAGTGGCTCTGACACGGCGATGGGGGGCGCCCGTCTATCAAGGCGCCTTCTTGCTACCGCTCTGTAGGTGCAATCAGTAGTAGGCAGTAGTAAGTTGACTGCTGCAACGCCATCACATTATGCATAAGTAAACGCAAGCCAGTGGTCGCAGGTAACTCACTGCCAAAAAATACAATGTGTATTGGGTTTCTTTCGGAGCCTCGTCCGCACGCACCTGGTAGAAGTCGTAAACATCAGCTGTGGCGCTTGTCAATGTAGTACGCCGCTTCGTCCGCAAGGCTGTTGCGTCGTGACGGCAATGTCCAATGCGAATGCTTCTCGCCGTCGGCTGTCGAAATGTAGATAAGGGGAGGAGCCATTTTCGAACAACCTAAGCCAACGAACAACGTTCATGTCCTATAGCAAGATGGATATCATGACGGTGCTACTGGTTCAGCCATGTGCGACAACTATAGGGACCAGTTTATATGGCGCACGACTTCGATAGGCAACACCACCATTGAGGTCTGGAATATTAGAATTTGTATTTGGGTAAGGCCCGAATAGTGTCAGCTTCTTCGTTAGTTTTCAGAAAATCGCAAACGAGGATCTGAACCTTTGGCTAATGGAGCAGATTATTTGGAAATGAAGCTGAACTAACATGCTCCGGTATGGACTTTTTTCTTTATTAACAGTAACCGACTCATTATTCACTGTCTGAACGCAAATAGGAGCCACTAGCTGTTACGCATTCTACCTACAGCTGGTGGCAAAAATCGTTCGATCACGATCTGTATTATACGCAGCTATTATAGCATTAGCTGATACTATCGCGCGTCAACGTGACATGTAGGCACTTGTTCGAGCAGCCATATTCGTTTTCACATGGAAAAAGTAATTGCGTCATTCCATAATATCAGAACTATCAGAACTGACTATCCCTAGTTAGCCATTGCACATACATGAAGAAGCGTTTCGACGCCTCACTCCGTACCTCTCTATTCAGTATTCTAAGGTTTCGAGAGTTCATAAGAAGGCCTAACGTAACGTATAACGTATCGGACGACACTCTACACCGATAAACACACCCGCAAACCATACTCATATTCGAAGTATTATACGTAAACGACTGAGCTCGAGCCGATGACACTCGTCGAAAATATCGTGCTGATACAATCGCGTCTGGTTGAATTGGACTCGTGAAAATTTCAGCTATGTCGATGTCTACTCAGTGGTCGCTTACACAAGTCCACGATAGTGTTTCTGTAAAAATAGACTGGAAATTAGATCATTAGAAAGCCAATACGCCTACGTGTAGGCTCGAACGGTTATCCTTTTTGAGACCTTTCGAATTTTTTTACCTCCTTGACCGTCTTAAGCGTTTGCATTTTTGAGACGTTCGGCCAGCTCAAAGTCTGCTTACGCCCGGATGTTCTGGGCTAGGAGTAGGGCTAAATTTCCAAGTCTTCGAAGGCTCTACCAGAGGCGCCAAAAATCGAAACAGTGGTAGGTAATCAGTCTTTATTATCGGTGTAAGAACATCCGAGATAGTCCAAGATAGCTTGGTTCTTCTTCAATAATTGAACATTCTGTATATATGGCCAAGTATTTAGTTCCGTTGTCGACAGAAGGTTTCATCGAGTTTCAGTCAAATTCCATCAACGGTTTGAACCAAATCGTATTTCAGTATCGCAAGGAATTAGGGTCACGCTGATCGTATCTCCACCCCGCGAAACCCGCATCAAAATTGCTGAAATTAGCGTCTGCTCAATTATTACTATTCAAAAATGTATCTCTTTTGTAACAATAGTAGCGTCAATAGCGGTATAGGTTTTTATATAACTGAGTCACTTAATGAATACTCGCAGTCTATTAATGCATTGTATATACTTGTTTGAACCCTCTATTGTGGTCTTAGGTTTTTATCGTTAGACGGATTTCGATCGCTTAACAAAACTCGTATGCTCCTTTGTTTTAATACAGTGCTGATGACGACTAACGTATTTTTCAGTGATGAATGCCTACTAGATAACTCGATGCCATTGCAGGATTCATCGTCTCGATGTTTTTGATATTTTCGCTTACCAACGACGTGTCCTCTGCATTATCTTCTGCATTTGAACGCTACGAGCTTTTCTTGGAAGCAGGGTTTTCTACATGATGAAAGGCTTACTCAACAATAACACTAACAGAAAATATCTTTGATAACCCACAGCAGTGATCAATCGCAGCAAAAAGCATCGTTCATGCTAAAATATTGTTAGCTCTAGTGCTGATAGTGCCGTAATAAAGTGAGTGAACAGAATGGACGTTACACCTATTTCGAGGCAGGTATCGAGCCAGCCTTGGCGGTAAAATGGGGACTACGCACGTCGACGCATCGATTATATTAACAGATATATAATTTATAGAGGCTGACTGGACTAAGTTTCGCCTGTCCTTTTTCCCTAGTTTTACGAATGTGTTCATCTTGATAAGAGCTCGTTCGAAAGCGGAGGTGTATGAGTTACGGCCATAGTGTAAAGAAAATTCGTGTCGCTTTTCGAATTCGAGCAAGGATCAGACGAACCCCCACCAGAATGATAAACTTACCATAAGCACAGATTCCTGACCTGATCGGTATCGTTTAAAAGCGCATTTCTAAGGATCGTCGGTTGCAGGAAAATTAATTCAAGTCGGCGAAATCAATTGCAGATATGATTGCTAGCAGAACCTTAGAAAATACGGTTGCAAATTACGGATGAGGACAATTTTCCGGCCAGTGTTCGTGTTCCGAGCGCGGTGATTAGTGAAGGAGACGTCATGATGCTATTCTTGTTCTAAGAAGGCGAATATATCAATAAGAAATTTTATCCGCATCTCCTACGAACTGCTGTTCGACTGTAGGTAGCCAAAAAGTATAAAACAAGGCTTCCACGAATGCCCTGTACCAACTCATATTGGCTTAGTGCAGAGCAAACTGCTTAAAGGCATAAGATAGTGTGAGATGGAGCGTTGTACGACCCAAATCTAAAACAGCCGCTAGGTTATTACGTATGAAATGAAATGACTAGATTCCTCGTGCCTGGTTCGCACATTTGCAAAACGAACATCCGAAACAAGCCTGTGAACAGTTTCTACGTCTTCGGCTATTTCTACCCGTGTGATCAAATCGTACGAATCACTTCCAGCGTCCAAAACTCGCCTTCACTAGAAGGTCTAACCTGGTCCTGATCTTATCTGTGGTTCCTTCAACAGACTTATCAAAACGGCAGGGTCAGATAACCATTTGCAAACTACTGGTTTAGGTCCCGAATCAAAGCTGCAATTGCGGTGATAGTAGCTACATTGGATCAGTGTGGCTGCGAGTAATGACACTTGAAAGCAATCGAAAGATTTGCTTAACGAAGTTCGTACATTTTGTTGAAAAAAGCATTTTCATCATGAATACTCTTAGTGGCAAAAACAGATTTTGATGACTTTACATCCTACGTGCATAAAGATGATTGCGATCTTCGCATCTCTGAAACGATCTCTTTTGCACATTTTCTGCATCATGTGCGGCTACTACATAGTTAATACTGCAAGTTCTAAAGGTAGTAGGCTTACATGTTGTCCTATCTAGTTCTATTCTTTACGTCACATACAGCTCGAAAACGTTCGGCTGAAAGATACCCCCTGAAAAAATAAATGAAAGGAAGGAAGAGAATCGATCAGTCGATAAACAATATGGTGGCGTTGGTTCTAAACAGATAAACAGAAGTGATATGAAATTGAAGTCGTTTGCTACGGAAGTGTATATACTGCACGTTTTCGAAGCGTTCTTTGGGCTATCCAAGATATACTGACCTTGGCCAGCTAGCTAGTCCATCAATCGGCGAACCACTGAACCGCTTGTCTGGTGCGATAAGTTGCCCTGATTGCATGATGGACAACTAGGTAAACAGAAATTTATCTTCTCGCATTAAGCCACATCGGATCTATTTATAGAAGCCAAGTAAATTTAATTAATGCCATTGCAGCTTTTTTTTTTTTTATAACCATCGTCGTCTGCTGGGTATGTATTTCAATAATAAGCCGTGACAAAAATCTGGAGAAGGCATTTGACTACAAGAGCACAACGAACGATTCGGATCTGCGCTGTGGGATTGGTGTCGGAACATTGCTTTCAATGGGTTTTTTAGCCATAAGAATATAGTTAACATGAACGATTTACTAATTACTACCACTGTGCCCAGCTACAGCTATAAATTATCTATGTTATTTCTATTAGTTTATCGAGAGATTATAGGAGACATGTAAAAATAATGTATCCTTGTTGAATTGGCTCAGGCTAAACAGATAGAGCATTTCAGGGTTAACTTGCCGCATGTAATATGAGTAAACTAATTGGTTTTCGCCAAAAACATGAACGTTGTTTTGTTGGAACTGGAGGTATGTAAAAATAAGTTCTGCAGTTTGCAGAAGTATTTTCTCTCATCAACCTAGATAAAAAAGTAAATATACCAACCATGAAAGAGGTGAGCCAGTTGGTATGGCTGTCTTGACCTATCGTTGTGTTAAATACACAGCCTTGACATTTTGGTTAGTTTTTCATAGATTTTAGAGCGCTTTTCTAGCACTAAGTTGCTTTAACTGTTACAGATTTTCACTAACGATGCTGTAATAAACAAAATCTATTTCAGGGATCTTCGCTTACTTGAATTACCTTGAGCCGAAAACTCAAAAAGAGATCTTGGAGTGCCTGGTCCGCGGTCTCAAGCGATTAGAATACCGTGGTTATGATTCCGCCGGTCTGGCGTTTTGCGGCGGGCAAAGTAATTCTCAGGTTAGAAATTTACACTCACTGGACCACCATTAAAACGCAGCGCATCAAGCTTCAAAGAAATCGTAGAACTACACCAGTGTGCTAATGTTCCGCGTCTACTGCAACGATGACGGTTGCTTGAAGAAGGGAACGAGGAAACAATTTTTTTTATCCAATGGAATCATGAGCCGCTGATGTAAATTTAGAATTAGTAGACTAAATAGTCCATTCAGAAATTTTTTCAGTTCAGAACGCGTGACTGGAAGACAAACTGGGATTATCGAAGACTTTTCGTTATGGTCGGAAAGCAGCTGGTAACTGCGTGAAGCAACAACTCTGTTCTTTTACTTAATGTCACAAATGGGGCAGTGAAGTGCTGGTATAAACCTCAGTCAAATCGAAGACCTCGTCAAGCTGTAGTCATTGCCTTGGTACGGCTGCTAGATGCTGCTTATATCAGCTAACTGAAATTGTGACCTTCAGAGATAGCGTACGTCCGATATCAACAAAAAAGTGTCGTCTATTTCTAAATATTCCCTTTATGTAGAATATGTGAAGACTCCCGCATAATCTTATAAGATCAATAATAGACTTCAGTAACATAACGGTATTAAAATTTAGCCCCAAAGCGTGAACGGTATTTCGTACATATGATTGCGAGATTACGTCCTATCTTTAAAAACACAACGCACACATACACATTTTGCGATTTGTTTTGATGACGCAGCGCTTTGCGTATAACGTATTTTACGAGATGAGATTTTTTACACCGCCTCTCCTATCGCATGATGCGTGCCAATAGCCCACGATGCCACTTAGAACAACTGGCACATATGGGATGGGTTTTGTAAAAGCCGTGTCTTTGTTCTGAAAAGAGCAGAAAAGCTATGTAATATAAACGTACATTTATTTGTAGCCAGCGTAATTACCCGTGATCTTAAGATGAGGACACCTGCAAGCCGAGTAACGCAGACTGTAGCATCTGCATCATCATATCGAGTGCCACTTTTCTGGTACTTGACGTAGGACATTCGAGTTCTATATTCTAGAAAGTCGTTCTTGTTCATGCTCGTCTTTACTGCTACGCTGGTGATCTAGGTAAAAGTGGTGCGAAAAGTTGGTAAGGTAGCAGTGCTTGAAGAGGCTGTCTTCCATGATCAGGACATCGACTTCGATTGCTCTCTCGATACGCATCTTGGTATTGCCCATACCCGATGGGCCACACATGGCGCTCCTTCTGATTTGAATTCACATCCACATAGAAGTGACAACAACAACGGTAAGCACTAGATCAGTGAAAACCAGATATTATCAAAGCTCTGTTTACGTTGTTAAAGCTTTTCAGCGTCATCATACTGATAACGCCCGTTGTTGATTTTTTTTTTATCACCGAACAATCGATGATAATAAAGATTCCACGGACCGTAAAATTGATTTGCAGTGTAACTGTGACGCAGTCAGACGACCGTTTCACGATCCTTTCGAAGTCTTTTTGTGAGAGAATATTACCCAGCCGATGTCTAATTAGTCTGAGCAGTTATAATTTTATGTGTTTCTGTTTGCATGAAGCCGATTAAGAATCGTACTTGTCTTACGACTTACACTTAAGTATTCGTAGTACTTACAATAATTTGTTTTTTCGTGCTTCAATTTCAGAATTTGTTGCTGTACACAACGGAATTATTACTAACTACAAAGACATCAAACAGTTTCTGGTATGAATCGAAATGAATGTGGCCTGAACGTTAACGTAGGCAGCATCGATTTAATATTGATCAAGAACGTCGGCTAGGGGGATAGTCGTAGTAAATTGCTTTATCTCGAAGTAATTGAGCGGAGTGAGCAAAAGCGTAGTTTACCATATTCCCTTAATTGTTGTTTTGGTGATTTTACAGTAAGTAATCATTTTGTATCGCAACCTTTGTTTTCTGCAGATTCAAAAAGGCTATGAATTTGAGTCTGATACGGACACGGAAGTCATCGTGAAGTTGGTACGCCATTTGGCTGATACACACCCGGAATTAAGCTTTCGAGAGCTTATCGAACAGACCATCCAACAGATTGAAGGGGCCTTTGCTCTAGTTTTCAAAAGTTCTCGTTTCCCAAATCAATGTGTGGCTGCCAGGTGAGTGCATTCATGTACAAAGAGTATATTTATTACGTAAATATTTTGGTGGATCAGAACTAATTAAAAGGCAACGAAGTGCGTACTGAAACCAGCTCACTTTTATTATTAGCGACCAATCCTTGCTAGATATCAATGTCAGTTTGGCCATTCTCTTACACCAATCTTTGTGACTTCTGGCCAGTGTTTCCAAAAACAAATTGTTTTTTAGGTGTGCTATATTTCTCTCCTACTTTCCTAGTAGTGTGCTAACCTATTTTCGACCAGCTTGAAGTTCCGGCGCTATGTGTCGTCGATGGCGTTAAGGCTTTGGCTGAAGCAAATGTATTTGAAGCACCGTCCAAAGTACTACAGGACTATAGCGGGAGAAATTGTTCGCACAGCTTTTTCATTTTATCACTAACTTCGCCTATGCCTATAAAATTTTAATATCTATAAAATAACAACATAAATAAAAGTACAATAATAAAAAGTCTAATTAAAAAAAAAAACTAAAGCTAAAACAAACACTGCTTTTCGGTAATTTGTCGTGTTTTCAAAAGATTGGGGTAGAAATACTTACCCTTTATTGGCTATTCGTTGCCTTGGATACCATGATCACGGGTTTTGAATCACGGGTAATTCTTGTTTACGTGAAACAAGTTCAAGTCCGTAGTATTTCGAAGACGATCGATGTTGCGTCTTTACGCTTCTCAAGGTTGTGTAGAATTATGCTTATACGAAAACGATAAATCAACTGAATACAAACGACTGAAACTCAGTGCAGACATAGACAACTTACTTGCCTACGAAAGTAAGGAGCCAAGTAAATAGTAACGATTGGTAACTGGACGATATTGGTTAATGTTTGCATTTTAAAGCCACATAGGAAGCCACGTATTTGACGCGGACCCGTGCACTAAGCACACAGACCGGTATATATGTGAGCGCTAGAAATTGACGCCATCTTTAAATTCGTCGATGCAGTTAGCGACTGTACGCGACCTTGTGGACGTTAGGGAAAAGTAAACGTATCATAATTATACGATCTATCTTCTTTTACTGCCTTCAGGCGAGGTTCTCCCCTGCTTGTAGGACTTAAGACCAAGGAGCAGCTTTCGAGCCACATTCCGGTACTCTACGGAAAGGGTAACATCTCTAATGTTCTAACCTATTGAGGCCATAACATACATGTGTGTAAGTATATGTATATATATATATATATATATATATATATATACATATATCTTGACGTGTATGTATGTATATAGATGTCGAGCATTTCTGCAATAGTCGGTCAAGGTTACTAAAATGTCAAACCACGAGCAGCTTGAGTAAGTTCTATATTATGAATAATAATAGTAATGTGTCTTTTAGCCTACAATCATTATTGACTGATTGAACCCTGTTGCATTGCTCTAAATGTAAAGTCTGGGCTATAAAACATGCGCTAAATAACTTTACCGTAGGCGACATAGAAATGTTAATAGAAATAACGGGAATAGCGACCTGGTGACGGTTGCACCACTAAACAACTGACTTACTTTCTTATGCTCCCATTGCGCCCGGGTCAACCGTGTTGGTGCGTGCTACACATATATTATCGTTCAGGGTGTGCAGTTATCAAGGCTGGGAATGCGCCCATCGGGTCTTGGTCAATCCACAGTGAGTTAAAACGTTACCACGCCGTAAGGCCACTTGTACCGGCATGACCTGTCTTTACAGCAGGCTTGCAGAGGCAAACTATCGCATGTTGCAAACTCTGTGGACGTTTTACAAGTTGTAGAGTGCACGCCCGATAGACGCTAGATTACTATGCTTACGTAGTTTCCTACCCGCTGTCGTCCTACGTAAGTCTCCGTGTCATTTCCCTCCTTTGTCAAGCCTCTCCCAACTTGCGACATCGCATATCAAAAACCGAATCGAGCCTGTCTCCTGGAGTGAAATATCGGCTAGCCAGTTACTTGCTGTGTGCTTCGTTGTTAATGGCCTGTGTTAGAAAGTGAATCGTACTATACCATAACGACTTGAGTCATGTGAATCTGTTCTTTTATATTTGCGATGTTCTGTCTGGCAATGAATGCCAAAGAGATGCCGTATGACGAGGGGCGACAAAATACCCATACACTTCTATTCCCCGATACGCAGTTAAGCAACGTCGGTCTAATCTGCCGATCTGTTTTTGTTGATGGCATAAATAGATTGGTGCACCTAGTAGCCTGTAGTGCACATGCTACAATTCACGCAGGACTGCATGTATTCGTGCAGTAATGCGCATAGCTATTATATATCAATGATTCTTTAAAAAATTGATCTCAAAAAAATTACACTTCTATTTTAGCAGAATATATAAAATGGGAAAGCAGCAAAAATGCCACCGACCATATTTAACTCACCTATTATTAAATAAAGAACGGAACTACAGACGATAGATCATTGCGCAGTACTTTCGTCCAGCGTCTTGCGTCACTGTTCCCGCTCTTTCGGAATACGGCTACGCTTCTAAACTTCACTATTTCCATTTTGTGTTTTCTTCGGGGCAAAAATATCCAGCATGTATTTAGCGCGGATGTTATGGTTTTGGGGACCATCTGAGGTGTTGTTGGATGACGTAACATGAACGCATTATTCACGTAGTTTTCATTGCGTTTATTAATAAGCAGAGTTCATTTCCCAGTTATTGTAACTGGGTTAACACGTTAGAGTTGCGTTGTTGCCTCAGGTGCCAATGGGACCATTGAGGTATTGTCAGATGAAGCCAGTATAACATTCTAATATTAGATTAGATGAGTTTCGAATTCTCGTGCTGTACTTCTACCTTTGCCGTGTTGTATGTATCTAACGTTTCCGCTGTCTATTCCAACACGAATCCTGTATTGTCCCTGTCTCTTCTTCCCAACTCCTACACTCCCACCTCGGCCAGAGGCCACACCAGCCGTGTTTCAAGGTAATAATAAAAAAAGCCAGAAACGAAGTTCGAAGCACACAAATGCAACACTCGCCGCCTAGAATGTCATCATCACCGAATAGGAATTAATCAATTGTTCTTTATTAATATCAACTTGATTTTGGCGACTCGTTTTGTTATCGCAATGGCCGTTGACAACTAGAATTTAATTCGCTATTCTGGCGATTCTAATTTCCTATTAGATTACATGCATCGCTGTGAGCCAAAGATATGGAGCGGACTCATTATCAACACAGGTGTATTATGTTGAAGGTTTTTTTTTGCCAGCCTTAACACATACTTATTGATTTGGGTTTGGCGTTCATCCAGACAGCGCCCTATATTTTTCACTCAACCAAACAACATAAATAAATAAGTTAGTCCATTGCAGTTTTTCCCTTAAAAAAGTGCACTCACGAGGCCGCCACTTGCACGGGCAAACTGACGTTTTAACTAACTATAAACGCTTATGACTCACAGTTAATCCAGTTGTTAGATACGCTGTCGAAAAGTCGCTGTCCAGAAATCCGTACACCTATTAACCTTTGGCCAGTGTCCATTTTATTGCCGTTCTTATCTATAGTAATTTACAAGCGTGGCTGGCTATTGATCCAACAACAGTCAGCAGCGACACTGTATGATAATAGTCATTTAATAGTAACCGTTAAAAGTTGGCTAAATCAGTCCAGTGGGCGGGTTTGTTCCGAGAGTTCTAGCGGAAGTACAAAGGTTGGTCCTGGTGCTCGTTTAAAACAATAGGAATGATCATAATTGCAATACTAATAATAATTATAATACGTAGGCGCATGTAGCGACAACTGTACTTACGTGCGCATGTTTGGAGCAATGCCGAGAGCGGTATGTTCCAGTGAATGGCTGCACTTATTGAGATCGCTCATTTGTCTTTCCCTTCCGGAACGTTTTCATTGTACTTACGATGGGTTGAAGTTTTCCTAAGGTGAGGGCATCGTTTTTTCCTTCTTTTTCTTCTGTTATTTGAAAACCCCGTATTGTCGTGCGGCAATTTCTATTGGCTCGACAATGGTGGAACCCGCTGCTGTTGACCACGAATAGAAGTGAGGTCTGACTCAACTCCTGCTCCGACGCCTGTTGGTGGAATCCAGCGAAGCCAATCAACTACTGACTTTGGTCCTGAAGGAGAAGATAAAAGAATTGAGTATTTTTTTGCCTCGGACGCTTCAGCGATTATCGAGCACACTAATCGGTTAGTGGAAGCTGGATGGTATTTAGAATTTAATAAATAGAAATCGATTCGACTTTTCTGTACTTTGAGCTGTAATCCTTTAGATATATGATAAACGATATTCAGGTTTATCTGAAAAGCTCATGCCCATGTTTTAGTTTCCCCATGGTCTAGTTCGAATTTGTGGTTAAAGCTTGATACAACAAAAAATCAGTTGATTGACGGATCACAATTCCACCTAAACTGTTTACCGAAATTCTAAGACAAACGAATAAGATTATGCCTAAAACACTGCTGTAGCAAATACTACGCGAAACCTATATCGTACTAAATGCGGCATACTCTCTCAGGTTGTAGCGGTCTTTTAAGAAATTGTCCTGCGAGCCTTTTAACCCTATCACTCTGACTACAGTAACATCTGCTTCTTCTTAAGGCGGGAAGAGGGGTTCGTATGAGTATTTCATCACATGAATGCCCGGCCACATAATTGGTTTTTGTCATAGAAGTACTCTACGAATGGGCATTACTCTGATAACGTAAAGCCATTCAACTGGAAGCAACTGGAAGTATTGGGTGGCCGCGATAGCGGACCTCTTTATTTGACGCAGTAAGAACAAATTCGGACTGAACGGTGGGACAACCTTTGTGTGTGACGGCGTTTCAAATTCGTGGTAGTTAATCGCTATGTTGCAGGGTTATTTTTCTGGAGGATGACGATGTCGCGGCTGTACGTGATGGCCATCTTACGATCCATCGAGTCAAGCGAACGCTAGATGAGAACGTCAACCGAGAAATCATTACTCTTAGGATGGAAATCCAACAGATCATGAAAGGGAATTTCTCGTCTTTTATGCAGAAGGTATGAACACAGATACCGTTGTAACAAGTACTGGTTCCATTTTGTTAATATAAAAATATATTAGGCTATTTTCCAACCTTATAGAATGCTAGCCATGCGAAAAAAAAAAATAACACAGCAAGTACGCCAAGTACGTATGCCTTAGGACGTTCATTCGAAACATTGTTGTCGATATAATCGTTAATTCCCATTAGGGCGCAGCTCTGGAATCGGTGGAGCTATTATCACTAATATACAACAGGGCACTGGTAAAACGTATGTGTCATATAGGTATTTTTGTGAATTACAGGAAATATTTGAACAACCGGAATCGGTGATCAATACGATGCGTGGCCGAGTCAACTTCGAGAACTCGCAGGTCGTGCTGGGAGGAATCATAGATTACTTACCGGAAATCAAGCGTTGTAGGCGGCTACTTCTTATAGGGTGTGGAACTAGCTATCACAGTGCTGTAGCGGTAAGTTAGGCTTGAGACACTACTGTTAAGTTATGCGTATGCATGTATACTTACATTCAGGCCGTCGAGCATTAAACTGTACTGTGAATGTTGGATAACATTTACAACCAGGCTGACCGTTATGAAGGTATCCTCTGGCTAAAACTCCCTATATTGTGTGACATCTACTGTGTGAGTTGGCGTCATCTTTGACCGTCACTTCATTCCAATTTTAGTTAGACTCGCGCTTAATAAGATCTAAGTTTTTTTTAATTTTTTAGTGAAAAACGGAAATTAAGTATCCAACCGAAAAGGTACCACTCTGATCCGAAAATCACAGCATGCTCTACATTAACGCATACAATCCTGGCATCGAATTATGAAAACTACCGCAATCTCGATAATTTTTTTTTTGTGTACATTCTAAAACCCTTAAATTTTGAAGGAGGACGGATTTGAGTAGCAGAGACAGTAAATCTTGTATAGCGCTTAATTAGTTATGGCAGATACAGAAGCAGTTGTCTTTTGCCGACAGCTCTTTACTAACTAATAAAGAGAAAGACCAGTCGGTGAAATCAACAATCGGTAAGCTGTGATGCTGCAGTTATTTGTGCATAATCAGCTACACAGGCTTTTCTTTTGACAGAATATATTAAAAGAAGAATTGCAGTTGCCATATTTCGGTCATGTTTACAGACTCGACAAATCCTCGAAGAACTGACAGAGCTGCCAGTGATGGTTGAGTTGGCATCGGACTTCCTAGATCGTCATACTCCAATTTTCCGTGATGACGTATGCATTTTTATATCGCAATCTGGAGAGACAGCCGATTCGCTTATTGCTTTGCGCTATTGTAAAAACAGAGGTGCATTAATTGTCGGTATCACTAATACAGTGGGTAGCTCTATTTGCCGCGAGTCACATTGTGGGGTTCACATTAATGCTGGACCAGAAATTGGCGTGGCCTCCACCAAAGCGTATACCTCACAGTTCATATCACTTGTAATGTTTGCTCTGATGATGTGCGAAGACCGTATCTCGATGAAGCCACGTCGCGAGGCTATCATCGAAGGTCTTAAGAAGCTTCCCGGTCAGATTAAAACCGTCCTTGCCCTCGATAACGAAGTCAAGACTCTCGCGGAACATCTTCACCACAATAAGTCGCTATTAGTTATGGGTCGAGGCTTCAACTACGCTACCTGCCTGGAGGGAGCACTTAAAATTAAAGAACTGACGTATATGCACTCGGAAGGCATTCTCTCAGGCGAGCTAAAGCATGGACCCCTGGCACTTGTCGACGACGAAATGCCCGTAGTCATGGTGATCTGCCGAGACGCGGTCTACAAAAAGTGCATCAACGCACTCCAGCAGGTAATAATTCGCCTACGCAAGGTTAAGTATATAGGCTTTCCTTTTTTTTTAGGATTAATCAATAATCTTGCCTCGGTGAAATTTTATACTTTAGCTACAGCGCATGTGGTACATATAGTCTTTTAACTGTCTGATACCGTGTCAGGTGAGTGCTCGGGGCGGAAAGCCGATAATCATCTGTGAGCAAGAGGATGAAGATACCCGGTCAATGGCCTACAAAAGTCTTCAGGTACCGGGCACAGTCGACTGTTTACAAGGGATTCTGACTGTAATTCCACTCCAGTTGTTATCGTATCACATTGCAGTATTACGTGGGTGCAACGTCGACTGCCCAAGAAACCTGGCCAAGTCTGTCACCGTTGAATAAATGTATTCAACAGAAAAACCTGAAAATGACAGCTGATTCTGATACAACGCCGACTATATTAATTATCCACTTAGTACTCCACCGATAATCATGCATAAGACACCTGGAAGTTTAGTGAAACCTTGAATCTTTTTCAGAAAAAAAGTGAAAGTAATGATGATCATGATGTAGTGATTTGAATGAGACTGGATCATTTGACATGAAAACTCCCAACCAATGACAATCCTTTCTCGTTCTGGTCGTCGTTTGCAGAAGTTAGCGGTACCATTCATACCATCAGTACTAAGTATTTTGTAGATATTAGATACCAATTAGCCGTTGTGTTTACGTCAGTAAATTGTATTGGCTGAACGAGGGGTTGCCATCACACGAGACAAAAAAGATACGTTTTGTGTGCATTTACCGTGACTCTGTGCCCCTGTTTTGTTTTATGAGACTTCGGTTGTAGTGTTACTGCTATTCAAAAGAACTGATGGATCACGGAGCATGTTTGCGATAATTCTTTAGGCACAATTCGGAGGAAACGATGGCGTTTCGCTTCCAATCTGCTACTGTTAGTCTACGAGTTAAGAAATACACCTGATGGGTGACGTGTTTGGAATAGGGATTGCATCGACACAGTCTGAGCTGTGTACTCGTGTGTGCCTTACCTATGTCTACATTAAACGACAGATCGTGATAGTACAGGGATGCTTGAGTCATTTTATAGCTCAACTAGGTCTGGTAAAGCAAACTGAGTGGTAATTTCTCCTTGGCTGTAAATAGGTTGGTTAAATTATGTCATTTCAACCTGCCTACAACAACCGCACGCATGTAACAGGATGCGTGTAGTGCTAACTACAATTTTAAAATTTAGCAAACGGCTGATATGATTAGTCAATTCCCGATGCTCACAGGGCAATAGGTCCTGCTTGTCGGTGGCTTTTTCCTGCCACACCGATCTGGATATAAATATAGTTGTAACGTTCATTACGTGTTGATCTATTCCATTTAAACATTGCAATTCTGACCCATAATAGAGGGTGCAGAATTTAATACCTTTTTGAGAAAAATACTGTATTTTGCCAACAGTCAAATGTCGTCTTTACTATCATTTTCAGTGCAATTTTTAAGCTTTTTAAAATAATGTATCTAATAAAAATTAGCAAATTCACAGTCGCCAGATCATACTAAAAATCAGGGTGTTATTATTGGCGGAAGCTAGCGAAGTCTGTAATCCAAAACGTATTTTCTTAGAATCCAGGACACTGCAAACGATGTACGGAACGGGTTTCATGGTGACAGTCACTAAATTACTTTCGAATGCTGGATTTAGCCTAGTAGATTAATTTTGAAGTATTTTGTACTAGTACTATTTACAGGTAAAGTCTAAATTGATCTAGCAACCTCAGTCTCGATGAATGAAGAATTTTCTATTGTGAAATTTCATTTTAGATGATGTGTTCCAAGTCATTTTTTATACGGCAAGGTAAAATGTTTCTAAAGCTGCCTGTCAAATGCGAAACTCTCTAGGCTTTTAATAGGCCTTGTGGAAGTTTCTCCGTTTGTTTTTAATAAAGGTGATATGATTTCATTTGAAAGAAATTGTAATATAGTCTTAGCAGAAATGACGTCTGACTTTTTATCATTTTTTTTTAAACAAGAATATTTGATTACTTTTTAAAAATTTATAATTTAAAATAACTGAAAGACGACTACCTACGGAGGACCACGTATGCTCGTATAAAGTTGACACGCTATTATGCCGAAGTCAAATGATCTTTGAAAAGATCTCAGTAATACAAACTGATCAGGAACTACGAGATGTATGATGAAGTTCATGATAGTAAGCTTGCCGATATAGAAAGTTTCGGAGCAAAGACTGATAACAAACATCAATTTCAACAAGAACATTAACTATTTGAGTGTATCCACGTGTGTCCGATTCATACTCTACTTAACGATTTAGGGAAAGTAGTGCCGACGCTGAAAATTTTGGCGGGCAGTTCGAAATTAGCGGGCCCGTCAGAGGCCCCCGGCGCTTTCGCCCGCTCTGGGGAGCAGCACTGAACGCTGCGCGCATGTCCCCCCGCCCCTGAAACCTAGGACTGCTTCCCCTGCCGGTCCTTCAATGCTGCAGGATGGTCGTGATAGAAGCAAGCAATCCAGCCAGCGTTAGCGTCCGGAGTAATATGTAGGGTACTGTACGGGGGTAGAAGAAAGGTTGTAAGTGTGTGTGTGGGAGGGGGGGAGGGGTAATAGCAAGTATTGAGTGGCCCAGATCGCTGTGGGTGATGCAGTAGTGTTGCCAGTAGCAGCGGCAGGAGGATAAAGGAGGAGTGTGTGCCTCTGTGACCACCAGGGAACTTTTCTCCTCTACTGTTACCATCGTTTGTCGTACCCTGCCTTCCTTGTGGCCTTCTGTTTATCTGTATGTCAGTCGGTTGGCCGTTCGTCAGGCCGTTTCCCTTTCTCTTTTGTGTCTATGGCTGGCGTTTGGTGGCCCAGCCGGATGCGCGTCGCGTGACGTATGCTTTAGACTATGGTAATTGCATGGATGTGTGCTTTAGGTGCGTGTATCTGTAGTGGCTCGACCATTGTCGTTGTCCATACGCTGAGCAGTACGGAGTATATGTATATGGACAGAGGGTTGGTTCACTTAGTTTTCGCTTTTTAACTCTGCTTGGCTGTACTGAAGTTATGCCGTTTTGTGGTATTAGTGGTTGGTGCTCGTCGATGAACTCGACGCTAGTATGTGTGCATGTATGTGTGAGTTGGTCGTGTGCCCCTCGCGCGAGCGAACGGTCTGCCTGTCTATCTGTCGTGTGAGTGTGGCCTAGCAGCGGGGTGTTGGCGGAGTGCGGCGGGCAGCCATTTCTACTGCTGCTGGCATTGCGGAGTCCGTGGAACGACACGAACTCTGCTTGAAGTGAGAGCAATGGTGGTACTGCAGCCTGAGGGTTACCCCGTTGAGGTTTTGTCGAGTTGAGCTTGCTTCCTGCCCTAGATCCACTGTAAGCCGAATCGACGAAGGGCTAGACGAAATAGTATATTGAGTGATGACTAAGCCAGATTCCTGTTTATCAGTAAGCAATATAGTCACTGTAGAACAGAAAACAAGCAACTACTACGTAATACGTATCAGTGATGTGTGAGGGTAGCCCAAACAGGGCTGCTGTTGCAGCACAGGTGCAGACGAGATAGAGTATGCGGTCAGACGCGGATTAGCTTCACGCGACAGTAGTGCAGGAATCACCGATGCAAACAGCTTGCTCGCGACAACACGGAGGAAACAATAGTGGTCCTGAGGTGCAGTTCTTTTCTAAGCCAGTGCTTCGATGGTGAAGGTGGCGCCGGAGGAGAAACAGTGGCAGCAACGTTAACGTTTACGCGACGTTAGGGCGAAGGAGTAAGGCCAAATCAACCACCCTTCTCCTTCTGTCGAGTCTAGCTGCTGCCGACCATCGAATCGACGAAGCGTGGGCCGCCTTGCTGACTAGCTGGTCGACGGTGAAGGCTTTCATCGTCATTATCACCTTCAGTGATCTAAGTAACAATAGCATCGCAGGAGGCGGCGGCGGTGGCAGCGATAAGGCTGGTGGTGGTAGTTGTTTTGTAGGTCCTAGCGGTGTCCTTCGTGGCAGTGAAGAAGCCTTTCGCGGTCAGTAGTTAAAGGATTACGAGCGAACGTTGAACGCTCGACGATCGGTGATAGCGGCGGTTGCGAGTGGGTGGTCGCGGGTGGTTGCGGGAGAAGTGATGTGCTGCAGGGCCCGGGCGGCCAGGCCCCCCTTGCAGCCGAGCGGCCAGGCCCCCCACGGTGGCCGTGGCGGGTGGCGCATCAGACACCAGCACAACAATAACAGGTCTAAAAGTACGTATAGTGCTGTAGGTTCGGCCAGGATCTACGACCATCTTTGGGAGAGCTTTGCATTTATCGCAACTCCCGCCACTGCTGTCTCTGCTGCTGCTGCTGCTCGGTGAGCGATATGATGCTCCCGAGTTGCCGCTTCAACTACTCCAACAACAACAATAACAACAAAAACACCAATCGCTACTGCCGCCGCCGCCTCCACGATAATTGTAGCCACGATAGCTGCTGACGCTGATATTCTTTGCTTGCTGACAGCAGCAGCGGCGGCCGCAGCAGCAGAAGCAGAAGTAGTAACACTGCGGTGGGGGCCGGGCCAAGTACAGGCCCTTAGAGCAGCCGCCCTGAGTCGTCGCCCCCTGCCACCTTGGCCGTTTTGGCCGGTTCGGCCGCCTTGGCCAACGTGGGCGACAGTGTCTGCCGACCATTGGGACGGCAGGTCGGGCCTAATGCGCTCAGGGGCCCGCCACGGCCTCCCGCGGCCACCCGCCACCCCAAGCCGAGCAACCAACTGGAACGCACTACACAACAACAACAGCAGATACTATTATTACTACTTTTACGATACGAAGATAACGCAAACAACGAGCAGAGCGACGTTACCCTTGTCAACAGCAGCATTATCGAAAGCAGTACGAAGCAGTATACAAAATTTTTACTTTAAGGCAGCAGGCTATGGTTATGCAAGCGACGGGCCTACGCCGAAGCAAAAGCCTACAGTAAGCTAGAAAGAAAAAAAAAAGAAGCATATAGCATAAAGCGACTTTGCGAGCGTCATTACCGTACGCGGACCTTGCCGTATCGTAAGAAAAAGAATAGCCAAAGGAAAATGCGATAGGCGACGACCGCGATCATCCATAAGTAGCTGGTAGTGACAATTCAGCAGCGTCAGTAGCAAACGAATGGGCGACGTGTCGGAAAGCCAAGGAGCATATGATAAATATTCAGATACAGGCAGTTATCGTAGAAACACCAAATAAGCAGAGCAGCACGCACTTGAAGAAATAAACTCGACCGAAAGAAGCGAGAATAACCCAAGGCATCACACCAGAAAAGGAACAATACACACACTGGCCCAGCCACAGAGTAAGAGAAACAAATACGAGTACACTTCTCACTTTTCATAAGGGCTCGAGAGAAAGGCCATGAGCTATCGTAACATTAAATTATCATTATCGTTGAATAACGGATCAAATAGACGACAGTTTAAGCAGGAAGAGTAACAGGAATCATAATAAGAAGGTGAATAATACCAGTAAAAGTAAGGAAGAGAGAAACGTGCACAGACTCGTGTGCGGAATAGGTTTAAATCAAAACAAGCACAGCTACCGTCCAACTTACGTGTGGATTATCTTGACGCGGACCTCCCTCATACGAATAACTACTACAGCAGAAATAAGCAACCAGTGAACCATGGGAAATGAGGAGAGTCAGCCTGGACAAGAAGGGGCACCGGGAGGTGCTCCTGGTGCAGGAGGTGGTGGCGCACCCGGAATGGGAGCTATGGGGGGTCCTCGGCCGGCTGGCGGAGGTGGCCCCCTGGGCGGCATGATGGGTGGTATGCCACGGATGCCGTCTATGCCAACCATACCTGGCATGGGTAGCTTGCGTCCACAAGGCCCGGGTCCAGGCGGCGGAAGCGGCGGCATGGGCAGCTTGTTAGGTTTCGGTGGTGGAAGCAACACTACCACGACCACCACGACGGCGACCACGAATAGCCAGGCGCCGCCTGGTTCGAATCAAACGCCGGCACAACCAGGTGGCCAAACAGCGCCAGCTGCACCGGGAGCCGCAGGTCCCCGTTTTCCAGCCACTAGGCCCGCAGGCCAAGGACCAGGACCTCCCGGTATGGTAAGTGGTGCACTACCGAGCGGTGCACCGACCAGCGCCACTGTGGGTGGTGCTGCCCCATCAGCGGTGCCCGACTTAGACATGAGTGATCTATCGGCAGAGGAGAGAGCAAAAATACTTTCTGTAATGGCCCGTGCTCAAGAGGACGGCGATGCTAGCAAAATGATGCCCACGCAGACCACGCCGCAACAGCAGAAAC
This sequence comes from Varroa destructor, assembly GCF_002443255.2. NCBI lineage: Eukaryota > Metazoa > Arthropoda > Arachnida > Mesostigmata > Varroidae > Varroa > Varroa destructor. The sequence goes on along the minus strand of NW_019211456.1, from coordinate 392,143 downwards.
AACAACAGGCGGCAGCAGCTGCGCAACAGCAGCAAGTACAGCAGCAAGCAACCATCCTTGAGTAAGTAGCCAGCAATAACAGTAGCAAAATAGGTTAGGCGGTCCTAGCGATAATTTAACAGTCTCATCTGGTTCTTGACACAATTATTTCAAATGATCTTCAAATTTCCAAAATTCTTTTTTATAAGAACCTACCGTTTACACCTTGTTGGTGTCCCTATGTAGTATGCACATTAGGAAGTTTCAAACGTCAATTGGTTTTCGTAACAATTCCAAGATCTGCTATACGTATTGCTCGTGCCTACTTTCCTCTTTGCAATCCGTCGTTGATTTTCATTAACGGTTACAAAGCAGCCAGCCTTTGCGCTATGGAAGTCTAAACGCGTGAGTTCGAGCGACTGGTGATATCAATAAAGAGAAAAGTGGGTTTGATGAGGAATTGGAGAACTGTAATGATGGTCTGCATTTCCTCAAAGTAGATCTTACTGTGATGTTTCGTTTTCTTAATTTTTACTAAGAATATAGAAGCTTTATTCAACCTACCTCAATCGCCCTGTACTGATCCATGCCAAAGCCACGTGTCTCAGCGTATTCGTCCGCCCCAATTGAACGTTCAGCATTTCTCTCAAATCGTTTCGCCTTTCCTCTTATAGCAGTGCACGGTCCAATATACAAGTACTTTGGTATTGTCAAAAGAAAGATCAAGAGTGGCTATTTTTAAAGCATTGACAAATACATCCTAACGAAGATTATTCCTTCCAGTTCTAAAGAAGAGAGTTATCCTAGTCCTCTAAGAGAGTTGTTCAAATATCCGCCATCAGCTCGTTTTCTTAGAAAACTTCGTAAAATGAATCTTTACGTCAAACAATCCAATAGCTAGAAATGATCTTAGACGTTCGAACAGATTGACACCTAATAACTTAGCGTGTTTATTGTGCACCAGCCTTTTCGGGCTGCCTCTATTAGGTAAGGCCATGCTAGATGGCAACATTTGTGACTGTGGTGCTTGGAAAAATAAAGTATTTCTATCCAGCCTTTCATATCCATTAACCGCCAATTAAAAATATATTCTCATTGCATTTATTAGATGCAAAAAATATTTATTATTCTGATATCAATTGTGGCTTGCGTTTACTAAGTTCAAAACATATAGATATATCAATTTCGGCATGACAATTAGCTAAAGGTCGAGATATTGGGTAGACCTGTCGGTATTCTAGCTAGGTTTCTAGGTCACATACTCAAATCATATGGGTCGCATCATTTATTATTGCAACAGACAGTTGTAGCTGTACTAAAATTGTTAAAATTCTATTATTGAAATGTAAAACGGAGCGCCTCGGAGACAAGTGAAATTTGTACTAAAACCCAGCACATCTACGACTTCACAAATCGAAAAACGACGAAATCACAAATGCTACTTAGATTCATAAAAAAAAAGAAAAAGGTTTACGAGTAACGGTGCGTTCACGGTTCTGTTACTTTCGTTCTGGAAAAGTGCTCCTCTTAAAAGCTAATTGCAAATTAAACACGACTGACACGAAAAGTAGTATCGTTAAGAGGTAAATATAAACCATAGAAAAAAATGCTGGCTACTAAAAAACTTCGTTTGGGTACCACACGAATGAACGCAAAGACCTCATTAGATCGTAATCCCATCTGCGGAACTTCATGGAAATTCAATAAAACCAAGTCAGTTTCAAACAGATTCATCACAGGTTACGAAAAGCAGTGTACATACGGCAACAATGCGCGACTAAAAACCGTACCCTGCTTCTCCATGTTGCTGCCAATAAAGATTATCTTACGTCTTGATGATGTTGGAAAGAAATCGTGCACTCTATTATTGTCATTATATTGTTATGGGTTTTATGTATCATATCGACAAGACGATTGATCTACTGTCAGCAATTCACAAGATCACACTGAAAAAAAAAATAGAAATTAAGCTAGTAAATAGAACGCCAGACCACATGTATTTTTAACTACTCGCCAGAAATTGCGAGAAGTTCCTATAGGAACTTTTAATGCATACGCCATATAGCCCGAATCTTGCACCGTTAGACTATTATCTGTTCCGATCTTTGCAAAATTCCCATAATGCTATTAATGCGGTTTCAACGGAGCATTTTTCTCTATGTTCTACAATGATGAAATTGTGATGCTACTTACAAAATAGCGGAAGATCATCGATTAAAATGGTCCGTACTTAATGGAGTGATATTGTCTTGAAGTGCAAGTATTTGCTCTAGGTTTTGGCTCAAGTGGTCTGTTTTTAAATACTAAGTTGAAAAATATAATAATAATAAGGAAATAAGTTGAAAAAAGTTCAATGTAAAAGTTAACTATATTCTTCACAGTTAATCCCTCACTGATACTACAGTGAGGGCTTGTACTGAAGAAACCGATCACACCTCGAAGACCTTACATAAAAATCCTGTCATAGGGTATTCGTACAGTCAGCAAGACGGCGAATAATTTATAATTTGAAAATATTTGTCAAGCGACACATTGCGGCACTTCTAATTTATTTGCCGGGTGTATTTGCATTTAAGAAATGTTCCTGGAGTTTTAATGCATGTGTCATTATTGCCCCTTTTCAACCCACCTATAAATAGTATCTAGTTAAAAAGAATATTTGTTCTGGGCGGATTTTGATACTATTGGAAGAAGCCTGATGGAGACACGAAGGTTTTAAAAACACATTGCATAGTTTTGGAAAAATTGGATTTTAGTCTACTTTAAAATTAAATAACCTTTAAAAACATATATATATATATATATATATATATATATATATATATATATATATGTACGTTGCATCTATTAAATGTGGGCAAATTGCTTTGTACGAAAGTATTGGGTTGAAATTCTAAAATTGATACGCCCGTTAAAAGAGATTCCGCAGCGAAGACACTGCATGGGTATTGAGGCATTTTACAGCACATCTTGTTTAGACGCATGTAGCATCTGGCAAAAAAAATGTGTTGCAAAGGTTGGGATCGATCTTCGCCATCTTTTTTTTTTCATTAACTGATAAACTTCAAATAAATAGGGATAATAGACAGTTTGAATCTGTGTTTCAGTTCCTTTACAAACAGCCGTATGTCCCCTGAAAAAAAACATATCGATGAGCGATGCGATCCTATAACGGACTTTAGAAACAGTTTTATTTCGTCCAAATATTTCGAGTTGCGTCGACGACAGATGCCTGGATTTGATATAAAGCTACTGAAGGCCACCTTAATTTCGAACAAAGCCGGTACACCTCGAAGGGGAAGTCGGGGAGGAGCTCGTGTATCCGCGCTCGTCATTATCGTTTGTTCTACTCTGTCCATGATGTACCCTAAAAAAATCTTAGACATTCGTAAATAAAATCGCATTTAGGTACTTGAACCTGGTCACGTACCTAAATCTGTTCTGCCTATGCAGGGTGTGTTAGTTTCAGCAGGACTGCTTCCGCAGAGGAACTTCATGGCCTCCGTTTTGTCCATGTTGGACACTAATGTCTTATTCACATATAACAGGACCCTTGCAAGAACCTGCCAGGCGTAAAACCGATTTATTCTAAGGATGACAACATCGTTAGCGTACATCGACGTCTTCATACCCTGAACAGGAAGGCGCAAATCGTTCAGCAGCAATGCAGGCTATCAGCAAGCTTTTAGAAACCTCGTCGTACACAGTATGAGGAAATGGGCAACACGCTTGGCGCAATCGCCCTCCATGAAGATGGGTTGTGTGAAATGTCTTATCCCTTTGTAATGGTGCTCAAAGGGGTATTACTTCGTTTTGCAGGCAGACGCCCATGCTGTAAGAATGCATTGAATAGACTTGTTCGGCAGAAGACCATGTTGGCCGCGTGAACTGCTCTTGAAAACGCAATACCTTAGACATGAACAAACGTTCTGCGCGTCATTGGTATTCAAATATCAATTACACTAGCATTCGAAGAAACGCTCAGGGACGGTGTGCCTTGCCGCGTACATACTTTTGAAGTGTTCTATGGGTATTATGGAACCAAACGGACATAGTAGCGATCTTTCTTTACGCGGCCATGGCTCTTCTCTTCGTCCTTGCCAATATGTCCTCTTGTAGCGCAAGCTACCGTTGACAGGTTGACTCCAGTATTCGTTAGTAGCAGCTTTTGAAAAAGTCATACAACAGCTTGTAGCCGGGTGATGTTTGGCGAATTGTTTTGTCTGCCGCCATGCAGCGGAAGCCAGCTTACAACTCGTGTTAAACCTCTAATACAAATGATGCGACCTCTTTATGGACGATTTCAGCGTTTCGTTGTGGGAGTCGACGTCTGGGATGGGGAACAGCGTTCCCAGCCCAGTTTGCTTAAGTCTAGCTTCTTCCACAGGCTGGGGTCGTTTCGCAGGGTTGCTCCTTGCTAAAAACACGGTTCGACTCTATTCGACATACGTCATCCTAGACTGCTCCTTTCGTTTAGTAGATGGATTCCTCTGATTGGTTCCGAAGCGAATATATCGATTACTGGCCTCCCCATGTGATCTTTAAACGTAGTTGATATAATATAGTAGATAAGATGGCACCCGAAGTCATTTAGCCGATCAAGTAATGTCTGCGTGTAAGGGTCACTTAGTCACTTAGTTTGTCAATCCTCGTGTTTAAGTCGTCGACGATACTAAGGAAACGGCCAGCATATACCAACATCATATTACGTTGACCTCTATACAGCACTACGGTACCGTCATCGGCAAGTGCCAGAGTGAGTTCCACTGATTTTTCATTGTAAAGAACTGATACCTTGCCATTCGCACGGCCTCGTACGGCCTAGTACGGCGTAAAGACATGTAGGTGATTAAATACTCCAGGGCTCCAGGCAGCTCGAAAAACTTTGATTTCTATATATCAGTAAGTACGATGACGTTGATATCTCTAGAAGTAGAAAATCAGCATCAGCAATAAGGCCTGTCTTGCGTCTTGTGCGTATCACTACACAATAATTATTTAACTTCTCCTAATTTTTTTCATAGAGTTCGGGTCGCTTTTCTCAAACCAAGGTATTAAATAAATACCGACGAGCAAAAGTTGGGATTATAGGCAAATATTTAACTGGATCTACACGACTTGGCCAAATGTTTACCCATTAAGAGCTGTCAATATCATCGATGGTGCACTACATATTCGTCGGACGGATGTGACTTGAGGCTTGCTTGACTTGTATACATTAGCTTTTAATATAAATATGAAGGCTTTACTAATGTTTCATTTGTTTATCTGCTATTCGAAAACCAGATCCTTCTCTATGAATCCGATGTCCTTAAATGCAGTAAACGTCGAGTTAGGTCTTCGAAAATGCCTTTCCGACATCTAATTCTATTTTACTATCGGTTTAGGCACGAAGCTACCAAAGCGGCTTGGAATAGTTGTGCCATGTACTCTAAGACACTATAGCTTAGAAAACTACTTGAAGGGGTTTGCTGAGTATAAGAATTGAATTTTAAGTGTGGAAGATGCACTCCATCCTAGTCGGCCATCTGAGGCCAGTGAGGACCTCGGATGGTGAAAAAACTTGTTAATTGGCCGATAAGATAAGCTGCCAAGATTATACGTTTCAAGTTTATGGGCTTCGCTAAATAGAAGCCTAGGCGTCCCATAAACTGAGTAAAGCGCACGGAAAAAACGACTTCTGACTGATCCTCGACATCAGCCAATATACGGTTAGCATGACAGGTATATATATTTATTATTAAGTCGGATAACGAGCAGTGTTGTCTTCACGACGATATGAAGCAGCGGAATGAATAGGTAGTTAAAGCAGGTGCCTTTTCACTCAGAGTTAGGCCAGGTCTTCATTGAAGAGTTACTGTGATTTGCACTTGACGGAACGGGAAAGTTCGTACATACTGGAGAACGTCTGAGAACAACAAGACAATCAACAAAGATCTTTATATAATCCAGTTGCCTGAACCTTTCGACGGGAAGAGCTATACATAGAAGGCAATGTCATGCTTTTTTACGACGATGTCAAACCACACATGGTTTCAAAGATTAGTAAAGCTGCCCCGCAAAAGCTTGAGCCGGAGCGGTGGGTTTTTTGCACCCATTCCCGTATTCTTCGCATCTATCACGGATGACCGCCTTTTCCGGTTCCTTATATCGCTACAGTGTGTCTGCTAATCATTTTTGGGTTTATTTTTTGGCTTTTTTACACAATTTAAAGCAGCCACAGTGACCGTTCGCTTAGAAAGGTACTTGAAGCCAATTTTTGCTTAGGCAAGCGGAAGACTATTACAGACCCGCCTGCCTTGTATTTTCACCATTGGGTGCGGTAGGAGCGAGAGCCCAGAAGTATCTTTTTGGATATTGATGCTTTTTGTGGTATATAAGACGATCTTTTTCTCTTTTTTAAGATCGGAAATAATTAGCAAAGCGACTCTGTGAATGAAACAAATTATCAAAATACGTGAAGCTACCAAGCTTCAGCCCATAGTTAATCGTTCTTTAAATACTTGACTTTGTAAGGAAAAGGGAGACTTGGTTGTTAATGTAAACGTCATTTGGTCCCCGCCCGTTTCTCGACTCACATGCTTTAGAAGTTACAAGAGGAGTTTCTTTGAATATTAATGCTGTGGGTCTGAGGCATGCTCGGCCTCGTACCGACGCATATTTCATTTGAGTCTGTTCGGCATTGTTGATATATGGCGTCTTTTTGGCTACTGAGGACATCCGTCTCATCAGTAGGCCTTCTGACAATGAAGTGCCTCAAGTTGTCGCCATTATTTTGCAAATTTGCCCTTGCCATTATTAGTGCCCGCGGCTGTGACAAACCCGTTACCCTCTCCTTATCACATTCGTTTCGCCTTTACCTTCTTCATTGCCGGTGTCCTACCTATTCGTTGTTCAAATAATAAAGTCGTTGGGTTCACTGTCACCGGTTTGGTGAAGCATAGCATCACAGCAACCAACTACGAATTTAGCGTAAGTATCTGACGTTGTTCCCAAGACTCCATCCAGCATGGAAACAGCAATATTAATCATTTTCCTAATTTAGCACAGACGCCTCTTATGACATGTGAATTAGGAAAACCGTAAAAGACCTATACGATCGATTTTACGCGAAGAACAAGGTACGGTTCAAAGTAAAGCTGACCGGTGATGTAGCGACAGAATAATAGAGGGGTGGTATCTAAGGGAAAAAATGGGTTTGCTCGTTTGTCTGTAACCCCAACAGCATCCTCAACACAGCAACAGGACGCAACGCTGGCAATCTGAAGCGGCCTCCCGTTCAACTTTTCTCAAGAAGAGCGTGTCACTAATTAAGCAACGTGTAGATAAGATAATAAAGATCGCTCCTTCCTTTGCTCTTGGAAATCTACGGCTATTGGCATTTGTCCAAGTCTTAAAGGAAGTTTGTTTACTATCACGACAGTTAAGATCACAGTAAAAATTAGCATTTTATTACTCGTAATATATCAAGGTGCTAAATGTTATTTTTTTAAATAATAATAAATAAATTTCGTTATAAAATTCATATATATTCATGTGTAAACAGAAAGGATTCACATACATGAAACTACATGAATGATGATAATAATTATAATTAACAGTATTATATTGAATACAACTACCAACTTGAATAGTTCTATATATTATATATGGCAGCTTGCAGGCTAAAACCAACAAGGTCGAAAACTCGCGCTTTATCTAAAATATTGAGGAAGAGCCTAAAAAGTACAGCAATACACGGGACATTTTCATAATTGCTACCTGTCCTGACTGACATACCCGGCTAAGGTACGGGCACAACAACGTCTAGCTCCAAATGGCGCGTGATAATCGAATCAATGCCTTTAGACTACTACTAATATCATTTCTGAAAGTAATAGCGCTATTTTAGCAAGTGGAAAAATTTTCTTGTGCCTTCGGAGATATTCATCTGCTTTATTTACTGCCACCCCCATCATTACTGCTGCCAGTAGGTCTGCTCAGCTTCGACTCCCTTCCGCTTTCCAGAGCTCCGCGCCCTCTTTTGTCAATTTCGCCTTAATTCTAAGGATGCCTGCACCCATAATCTAGGACTATTGCAGCTTCTCACGTAAAAATTGCCTCGGTCTTCTCAATGCCCATCCGCGTGTGCGTGTGTTGCCACTACGACTGCGACTCCAATAGCAGCCTGTCGCCTCATATAATTCGCCTCTATCGCTACTTGCGAGATAGTTTAAAATCGACTTCTCCAGATATTAGAAACGAACCTTTCTGAGTTGCAAATATTCAATAGTGAGAGAAGGAGAAAAATGACTCATACTGATATGTCTCTATTTGAACTTCGATGGTCGAAAAGGATCGAAGTTGTTATTGTGTACAGGCAGCGCAAAAGCTTCTCTGTAATAAATCGTTCATTGTCGTGAAACTAGCTAAAAATGGGCAAATCTAGGGAAAATGGGGAACTCTAGGGTGTGAATGTTGAGATAAATCTAATTTTAAATGTAGCTTTTTATACCTGAAATCATTGTTCACTCTCTAGAGGTCATTTATTAAAAATATAATTGTCTACGTTTATTTGTCTGTCGCGGCCACCTGTAACTCTGCCAAAAAATACAAATAACGCCGAAAGAGAGACAAAAGAAAGTTGATAGTTTTTAAACCGTGGACAAAAGTTATTGTTCCTACCATGCGTCGCAGTGCCGGTGAGGCTACACAATTGTTTCTTCTAATTAAATATATCCTTTTCAATGAACGAAATGGGTCGAAACAAAGTATTGAAGTGCAGTTATTTGCGCGTTATTTTATGTATAAAAACAATCCGTTTAAGCCAACCGAGAGTAAAGCAATTTTTATGAGGTACTTTTTTGCGAGTACGAGCTATAAGATATTCGATTTTATTTGTATGTTTTTTATATATTTATTAGGTTATTCTGCTACTGTAATCGACTGGCAGCATTGGTCGGAACCGGAGCCATGTTGGCCTTTAGCTTATAAGTAAAACAAATTGAGAGTTTACATCACAAATCTAAATCATGGCCCTGACTTATAAAAGTAAAAGGTTTGTTTTTTGAGAACGGCTCAGGAAGATCATGAATTGAAACATGCATTTGTTTGGCTTATATGTGCTTAACGCTATACGGATACGCTACATTTAGACAAAATGGATCGGGCCAAAGTGATTAGCCGACACAAATTTGTAACGTAGAGGAAGCGCATAGTGCTCCAGACTAACAAAGAAGAAGGGATGGGCAGCAAATCGTGCATTCTGCTGTTCTCAACAGGCGCAGCCAGGCCTTCGACCTATGTTGGTCTGAGAGATAGATAGCGCGAGAGTGGATGAGGCCCTGGGACCTTGAGTGGCAGCCTAGAATAATAAGAGTGATCATGGTTACTGCTATGTGTGTGCACTGATTTCTAGGGGTCCGACCCAAAAGAAATGTGTCAAACTTTACGACCCGAACAATTGAATTCTTCAATTTTGTGATTCACTGTCTTCGTTCTCTCCAGCTGAAACTGTACGCAATTGAGTTGTATCAGTGCATCGTTGACCGTATGGGTTATAATCGATTCTTTATTTTCTCTTATTCTCAAAATGCAAATTACTCAGCTCGTGGTGGTCGAAAGACACATATATTTTGATTAAAGAACTCGATTAACGAACGGCGTTACAGTATGTCAAATGAAATCGGCTATATACACAGTATAATCAGTTAGCGGTTCTGCTTCCATTTGAGTTGACTCTCTTAAAGTAAAGCCAAAAAACCGCTTTTTCGGTTTTAACAACGATGAGTCCTAAAGCACCATTCAATGTACTGTGAACTAGGAGAGACGTGCAAGTCTAAAATAGATCACAGATTGGTCCGCGTAATGACGTAGTGGGTAACGTGTTTTCCTGTTAAGGTCAAGTGACACCTTGCGGTCTGGGTTTGAATTCGGCCGTTCATGCACTTCGTTTCTTGTCGCGAGCCTGGTCTGATGAATGAGTCTAACGGCGGTGTCGAACATCAAATTCGCAACATTTAGACCTAAAATATAAACAAATAGAAATTTCTGCTTTTTCCTTACTGTTCTTTTGTTACCTTTGAGGTCTAGTGTAACGCAAACCACAGTACTAACGGAGAAACATCAATGACCGATTACCATAGCTAGACGGATACCTTCCAAGAACACTCAACGAGAATGCTCAATTTACGTATTTTACATTTAGGCCCCTTATTATTTTTGTACCTCTAACAAGATTTATTTGTTTTATAATTCTGTTTCATTGCTATTTAGTCTAATGTACTGAATCGACAGCAAGTAGTGGTAGAATTTTTAAGAGAAATAGAAGCCAATGATGTTAAATTTAAAGCACCGTTTAGTAGTCGGCTGTAATCCTTATCTTCACTTGTCTCCACCAGCGCTGTTTGCATCCATCCGTTTGGTTTGTGGCCTTATTTATAGTTCTTTGCAGCAGATGCGATTTCATGCACGAACTAAACATAGACAGGAATGATGCATCGTGACTTGCTTGTAGGGTTCTTTGGTAAAAAAAAAGAGACGTTGAAATACCTAGGATATTGCATGTTTGGCTCCTGTTAATCGGAAACAGCTTTCTTGGTAGACGGTTTTGGGGCGGATGGGGTCGACTGGCTCTGCGGATGCAACAGCCAAATAAAGAAGGTGAGTAAAGACTTCGTGCTAAGAGTATACACTTATTCACCTATCGAGCGCGTCACCGTTACGAAAATTACCAATAGTTATGGCCCTATTTTGGACAAGAAGTTCTGTCGGTTCAAACCACACATACTCTTTTTTTTCTACCAGAAAAATTTCATCGTAACAGAGACTGCTGTAGGGAGTCAGACGCCTTGCCATTAACTGGATGAATATAAGCTAAGATCATGGTTATCGGCCTCATTAAGGTGTAATGAAAATCTCAAATGTCCTGCGGAGATATTAGTGCAAAGCGGCACTGACTTTCTCCAATGCCGTAATTTAACAAATAAATTATTTCTACATGAACCTTCCTCTTTGATCAGTAGTCTATTTTTGGATCTCATTACATATAGCCCTAGAGTCAAATAAACGAAAGAATGTAAATTTTTCATTTGGTAAATGAAGCAGATAATAATAATCAGTATCGAGATAATATGCAATTCGTTTCATTAATATGTGACAGCATTTTAGTATTGCTACGTGATTTTTACAAGCTGCTTTCGTTGGTGTGTACGGTTGTTAGCACGGTATAATGTCAAAGAAAAATAAAAACTGAAAAAATAGAAAACATATATATATGTTTTCATCAGTTAAAGAATATATAAATTATTATTATTATTGTAAACCATTATTTGCAGGTGTCAAATCTTCTTACGTGCTATTATTACCATATTGAAACGAACGGTCCTAGCTTTTTTATTGGCTGACAAAGACAAGCACTTCCAAAATACTTTTTCTGCGTTTATATCGCTCGCCGTCCGATATCGCCACTAGGCACGCCATCAGCACTGATGTAGCTGTAGATGCGAATTTTTTCATATATCCAAACTATAATATTCAATTACGGTCACGCTTACCCTAATTACCCGCCTACCCCACACGGGTTTCCTAATCCTGCGGCCGATATCATGCTGCGCCCTGTGGGTCCTCGTGCGCGTGCCATTGTTTCCAAAGCAGCCTGCCAGGTTGCACAACTTCCGGCCTTCGGCGCGATCGGAGCTGTCTTGCCAGCGGCAACAGACTCACAACAAGGCCTCTTAAGAGTCCTGATGGACATCCTGTTGCCGCGGTGGTAGTCGGAGGAACTTCGGCTGCTCCTTCTGCTCAAGAAGGTCCATGCTCACTTTGTTCAGCAGTGGGTCCACAGATTCGTCGTTGTCGGCAGAGCAGAACGGGACGTACTTCAACGATTTTCATTCGCAAGCTAGCACACATCCCTCGCTCAATTTTTTCCCAAAAAATACTATAAAGCGACGAATAATTTTCTGAGTACTTGGATCACCCTCATGACAGTTAGCAAATATTAAACTCCCAGCTGCTCGCGCATATACGGACCGCAATTTCTTTGAGTTTGAGCGATAGAGGTTGGCTTCTATGGCTATACATCGATAGGTGCTGCGCACCAATAGCTCGCCAGTTGATGCGCCACGAGGTTCTAGTGGTAGTCGAAATGATGGGATAGTACGAGGTCTAAGTCGCACTCCTATGCTCGAACCGGATTGTGTTCCCATAATGTAGAAGTAGCACTATTCTGCTCTTGCTATATCGGTGCAAGCTAGTTACGTTCATTGATACAAATCATGGATTTTAATGGTGGGCTAGATTAGCCTTATAGTCTTTGATTTTTCTATGTTCTATTTTTTGTCTATTGAGATTATACGTCCCAGATATTTTTCCGAATATAGGAAACGTTCCAGTGTGCTTGGTTTTATATGGTGACGTAAGCTCCCAATTAGTTAACAGCATAAGTGTTTTAAGAGCTTTGGGACCAAGGAACAATTGTTGTGTCTCTTTAATTTACGTTGTAGTGCATCTATCTGAGCATAAAGACCAAGCCTTCAAATCCTGCATCTTCTTGTAAATTTAATTTTTTATATTTGTAACACAGCTTTGATATTTCATATTTGATTGAGCTACATATTGGAAATGACACTAGCAATACATGGTAGCGACACGTTGGACTCTAAAAATGTAATTTAACTTTTCACACAAGCAAAATGTACCAGAGCAAAATCAACGAAATTACTTTTGAAATGCGTTCAGGAAACTATGTGCATGACTATATTTTTTGTTACCTATTTTTTATTCAGCTACTTTATCATGTAAGCTACAAGTATATGAACTTCTTTGTCCTGTTTTCCCTGATTACAGAGATATTGCAGCAGCAGCAAGGCCACAGCAGCGATGTCCCATTTGCAAAAATACCGACCTGAACCTGGAAGCCGGTTGCCGCTGTGTCGACTGCGGCCGAGTGGCGTGTACTAGGTGCGGTACCGCCCTCCCACAACCCGATGGAAAGGTACGGCTCTCTATCGCCCTTATACGATACTATATAAAGCAAATTACAACTACGAAAAATAGGTACAATCTCAATACGCGCAGAAATCAAATCACAATTCGTTGTTTGCTGTGAGTAATCAAATGTGTACCATTCATTTGAAAAGTCCATAACAGTAAAGACTAGCACTGATATATGCCCAGTGGGGGTCTCACATTAGGAGCCTTCTGTTTTCTATTTGGTTGGTGAAGGTACCTTTAGACATTACCTAGCCCCCTTTTCACTCTATATTTATCAGTTGCTTGGGTCTGCATAAATTTCGATGTTTCTCTGCATTCCTTAGATCAGTTAAATAGGTCCTGTGTAGCAATTCGAAAAGATCGAAGAAAAATTAAAGGGCAATCTCTAAGGACAACGGGCGGCACTGCAGAATTTGGCATCATTGGAATTATCAAATTAACTGACGGTTTGACAGAAACTCGAAAATAAAGGGTCCGTTTCCAAGTAAGAAAGACGCCGGTAAAGGATTTCTAATTTACGAATATCTATTAGGGGTAAATGAGTGGAGGCTATAGCGGACCCGGACAAAGGTTTTGTCTAAGATACTCGTATTTGGCAAACGGTTGTCTAAGAAATAATGCGTCGCCTTTATAATTTGCCGATTAAGTTTTGGAAAACTTCTAAAGTATTAATTCTCAGCTAACACGTTGCTGCATTACCTTTGAAACGTAGTCAGGAAACTCTAAAAAAGAACAAACTACACTTTGTCGCTAGCTATTTTTGGCCCAGTCGATTTTTTATAAACAAGTAAGCTACAAGCCTACTTAATAATGTTAACTACTTAACGTATATAGTCCCGTTCGGACCTATTGTTGAAGGTCTACTAAAAAAACCTAAACAGGAAAATTAAGCAAGTACAATATTTTTATACTCTAGCCTCATTTTAGCTCATTTAGATGTTTTACCTTGTAGAATCTATACATTAGTTATTTACATTACATCTATTAGTTCCGATATGGTAAGTTGTTGTATATTGAGGAATGTTATAGCTATTAAGTTTTTAATGAACCTTGTACGCAATATTAGGTCTCTAACATATAACAAACGGTCATCAAGCAAACAATTAATGATTCAAGAAAAACGAAGTAATGGAAGAAAAACAGCTAATCCTTTTGTGAAGCTTCGTATAAAATGCGCAGAGTACTCTGTGATGCAAGATAGATAAACTGTTATTACAATTCAACAGGCTAAATCTAATTTTATCATCATGAACCAAACTGCATCTGCACTTCGCAGTGTTTCGTATAGTTGGTGTCCGCACTCATACCGTGAACATATCGACATTAGTGAATTAATGGTCATCGTTGATTGGTATTTTTATACAAGCGTATTTTTGAACTTATGGCCATATATTTCTTGTAGCATCTTTATGTAGATACGAACATTTCAGAGAAAGCTCGAGCAAAATCATGACCAGCCAATTAGATTTTAGTGTAGGAATGTTCATACTTGTATATGTAGCACGCTTCCACGTGGGGGGGGGGGGTAGGGGGATGTATCATAGACAGACCGAGCGGAAGAGCGGGTCAAGGGTTTTCCTGCTCCCGTTGACCTATCTGCCGTTGCTGTATTTATGCGAGCATCAAGCGACGATAAAGCAGTTCCTGCAGCGACTGCGATCCGCAGACTTTAGGTTCACGGACAAAACTGCGGTGTATTCTGAAAAGCAAGTACTCACAATGCAAGGGAGCCTTGCCTGGCTGGTCCTCGATGTGGTGCCTGCGTCTCGATCGTGAATTATATGCTGCGTTCCATTCCGTATTGGTTGCTTCATATTGCAGCTTCTCACATTTAGAGTAGATCACAAGGTGGCAGGAGACGAAAAGAGGTAAGTGATTACCTCTTTTCGGTCCCAGGTAGAACATGAGTCTGTCAAATCGGCTTTTGTAGAAATAGCATCACCAGTGGTGGCTATAGAAGATATGAACAGAAGTAGATTTTAGCGGCAGGGAACTTATTCAAAAGCAGAACGGTCCCGGTCCGTGCTCGTCGTCAGAAGAAATCATCTTTTCATTTGACCAGCGATGCCTGTTCGTAAGTTAACCGGCCACGCGCTGTTCCTGCTACTTTTGTCTTTTTTTCACCGCCCTGATCTGTCCTCTGTTTTCATTTCTCGCTATGTCCAATCCCAACGCAATCAACATCTTCTCTACCCTTTTGCTTTCCATGCCTATTTCCTGTCTCGACTAGGCCTTGTGTTGTCTTGAACAGCCAGGCATGTCGCTCACTAATGAAGATCTCCTATTTTGCGGACTTGTGCAATTTAATTGAAATGTTCGATTGAATCGATAAAAAACAAGCTGGAGCCAAGCCCCTCAAGACAGCTTTTTTTTGCTCATCGAGCTTTGTGTGTGACGCAAAAATCTGAATTTATTCTAAATTCTATGCGAACTTATGCGACAACCTAATACAACTTTGTCATAGTTTAAAATCCAATAATTTTAGGGTGTAACAAATGTCTATAGTATGCTTCGTCTTTCGTTCCTTATGCTTGCAAACAAGCATCGACGGGCTGACTATCGTCCGGTAAACACAGCAGCCTTCGCGGTTCACGATGGGGCAGGTTAGAACAATAGCTAATATATTTACATAAAACTTTGTTTTCGAAGAGACTGGTTTAGTCGCATATAAAGTGAAAGAAACCGCACAAACAAGTCACGTCGCCACCTGCTTCCAAAGCAGTGTGCATACCGATCCTATGACCTCAACATGACTTCGCGCTTAACTCAATTTGTTGACGAGCACGCTGCAACATGGTTCGACGCTATAGGGCTCTGTGACGGAGCGTATGTGTTAAAAAGTAATCCATGACTTGGAATACCGTATTCATGAAGTGGAATTAATGCTAAGCTATTTTAGGCTGTAATTAAAAATTTCGAGGAACACATGATGCAGTGAAACCCACCCTTGAGAACTGTACCTTGCCACCTCTAGCTTGCCACGTTCAATACTGATTAAACTTCCTGGGCTGAATTAGCCTCACAATAAATATTCGCTTTTGTTTTTCGTTCTTAAGGCGCTAATTTTTAAAATACTTTATGTAACAATGGCGACTTGGTTTTATTACTAACTAATGTTCAAACATCACAGCGGATGTTTAGCTAAATCTCTGATAACGTTGAGACAAAGGAGCACGAACTTCAATACGTTTGAGAACAAGCTAAATTGAGGAAGGGAATGGGTGGAAGACTTTCGATTACACATAGACTGTTGGTAAAACCAAGGATATTCGACTATAGAGATCCACAAATACTGGTCGAATTTTCACTGTTATTAAAAGGGCTGTTATTTTGGTAAGATGATGAAACGTTGACCAATTGCATTATCGATGTATACCACTAATACTATATCCCATAACGTGCTCATCGCATAATATTATATATCTATTTATTTAATGATCATATTACGAATGTGTTGTACTTCGCATACTTCCTGCTACCATAATAAACGTGCGGAGTCCATCCCGTATGTACGTATCAGGTTGGATAATAAGCTTCCGCTATATTTCTACTAAAGAGAAAACACCACACTTTTTATTCGTGTAATCCCATTATTTTGTCATCTATTGCGCATCATGGTTTATGACTTTGCCCATCTATGTACGAAAATATGCATACCCTCTCGCCAAACGATTTCAAATTTTGTCTTGAAGAAATCTACCAACTATGTTTTAAGTTCTTGATTCATGTCGGGGGTAAAGCCTCACACATGATTAGTCTTTTAACAGGAAAGATGAAGATCCGTGGCCACCATGTTGGCAGAAAAAGGAGGATATAAAAGAACCTGCCATCATGAAGTCTAGCTAGGCGGTTTTGCTGTCGCGAGGTCTTACGTTATCATCAACTTGGATAACCTGACCTTGTTGTTCAGATCTTTTTTCTTCAATAGCCTGCAAATAATAGGCGAAATAGACATGCCGACGAGGTATCCGGCTCTGGAGCAGAATTTCGCAGCGATTTAGGCTTTTGCGGACCAAAAGCAAAGCATAGTCTTTCTTTAGGTGAAAATCCGATTGAAATCTGGACCTCGACTGTTCTTCTGGAGCCACCCATTCCGATCTCGACGTTTATGTTGACGTAGAGAAACCACTTCTCATTACCGGTGACAATTCTGTGCAAAAATCGTTCATTGTGGCCACGTGACTCTCGATATCAGAGAGATGCTTAAATACATCCCTTGCTCGTAGAAACCGTAATCGTTTGCTCGGTTTAGAGACTTAATGAGGCACACAAGCTCGAAATTTCTGTGCAAACCCCCAGAGCTTTGAAATATTTAACGTCGGTCGTGCGGCTGCAGGCTATGCTCGGGTCGATTCCCACGTTTTTTGTCGGCCGTCTTCTTTCAAATGTGCTTTCACATGGCTGTCATCAAACTCCAGTGATCGACTAGAACGAAGGCGTTCTTTGGGTCCCGCATACCGTTTTGGCAGACCATTCTTACGCAATTCTTTTAGCAATAGCATCGTTACCTTGCACAAGGCACATGTCCCAGGTTGTTTTGGTAGCGTTTTAGCTTTGACTTGAAATGCATAGTACAGAGGGTAACTGAAATACGCCTATTTCCTTCTGGAATATCTATTTTTGATAAGTTTCTTTACTTGAAGTTGCAACCACAACATAATGCAGGATGCTGATAGAGCATGAAAAGCACCTTTGAGCTGCATACCGTAAGAAAATAACAAATGACCGGAAAAATGGGACCTTTGTCTAAAACCGCGAGAACCCCATTACCACACCTAATACATTAAATTGTGTTTGAAAATTGACTGCGACTTTTGTATACTGCCGTATTTTTTTCAATCTCTCTATTTCTGGTAGTCACATATTATACGGTTACCGGCATCGTTTTGCCTAGGCCACAGGATATTGACCTAACTTGTGGCTTTACGAATAGTTGCGCCGAATGGAAAAAAGGTAACCCCGAGGTTTAGTTTGTTTCAAAAAGCTATGAAAGTAATTAAAAACTTTGCTTCACCTACTCCGAGGACTCTATAGCTAGTACAATATGGGTTCATTTAACAACTGATAGATCAATTCTGACGAATAATAGATATCAACAATGCTATTTTTTTCGAACCGGACATTTTTGAGGTCTAAATTCAAAGTAAAACTTTATGATCGAGACAAAACAATGAGCTTGTAGACGAAGAAAAGAACTCCGCAACAGCAACAAAAATATAGGAAAGCTAAGTAATAAACAAAAACAGCCATTAGATTTTGGCTAATCTAATACTTCTAAACGTATATTTTAGAAATGCGCCACGAATGAGTATTACTTAACTGTCTCAAAACGTAAACCTTCGTATCACCAGGTAACCGCTGCCTTTATCTTGAATAAAAACTATGGAAGAAATACAGATTCGTTAACTAAAGTATCGCCTTATGTTGTGTATCGCCGAACTAAAAGCATGCCAGCTAGGCTGTTATAGGACCATCTAGTGAGTGTAGTTTTCTTCTTCTCTACAAAATTCCAATCTTTAAGTATTTGTTGAGTGCAATTATCTTAGTCATTCCGTTTATTATTACTGATATCTGAGCTGTTTAGACGGCTATACTTAATGTTAACTTAGTGGAAGTTTTACTCAACTTAATTCAAAGATATTCTATTAAACTTAAATCCTGCTTTGCATTCGCAGTGATTCATACCTGATATTTTACGCAGTGCATACTAACATACCATGAAATTATAAATTTTCGTTTCAGAGACCTTGGGTTTGCATTGATTGCCACAAAAAATTTCAGCCTACACGAACAGGTGACCTGCGAAGACAACCTACCCAGCCCGACGGGACGATAGCCAATTCGAATATCACTAATGTGGCCAATCAAACAATCCCGGGCCAGTCATTCCATGATCCCAATAGTGAGTGATTTTTTATTACCTATTATTACAGACTAATTTGAAATTAATTGCCTACTTGATAAGCTTAGTAAGATATTTATTTCATATGAATCGAAAGCGCGGCGGGTAAATAGATTTATATTTTTAGACTTATCTATCTGTACCTTTAAAAATTTTTAGCTGCAGCCAACGATATAGTGCCTTTATTTCAATTAAATAACTCAACGTCCTTTTTTCCTTTTCTTACGTACTTTCCTTTAAAGATTGGCCAGTGTCTCTAACCACTGAACTCTTACCTCATCTGTTCCATCTTTTACTCGTTCTTCTTTTGCCTCCTTTCCATTTCTCTCTCTCCCTCTCTCTTTGTCTCTCTTTTCATTCTTCTTTTGTTTCACGCCCTGCTCCGGATCAGCCGCTCCTTCCATTGTCTGATAAGGTCGTTTCTTCATTTCTATCATTCTGGATAGTTTTCTTATCCGTTCAATACTTAGATATCCTCTAATATGTCTATACTTATCACGGTATAACTTGTCATGTTGACTAGGCCACTTTTCATGGTGCTGCAATTATGATTATGAGTGATCTGTTTTAATTGAAAAGATTATAAAACGAATATACGGAAACACGCCCACCCATCTTCAGCACCCTTTGTCGTCTGTCCTGTTGGTGCATAAGGTAGGTGTATGTCGTAGAGTCTTTTTTTTATACGTCATCTTTTCCGCATCTCCCTTCTGCATTTTGGTTTATATAAAAAAAAAAAGATATCTGCTATGACATAAACACTGGAACGGTGAAGATTCTTTACTAATGAAATGGTATAGAAATGAAACCTCTCAACCACCGTTAAGAAGATCTGGGTGTAACAATTAAAGGGAAAATTATTACAAGAGATCCATGGCAGACATTACAGAATTATTGAGTCTATGAATCGATAGGCGACAGTTGCATAACGCTACACGGAAAAAGCTGAGAACAAGGCGAGATTATAGCGATCTATTAGTAGAATCTAATCTTAGGGCTGTTTTCGCATAGCTGGTCCTCAGCTCGGGTTAAGCCGGGAATCTATGGACTCTACCCTAGTATTTCTGGCTGCCATCATAATATTATATTCTATAGCTAGACTGACCTGTCGAGCTAGGTGTGTCTCTTAACACTGAGTGTATGTTACAGCATCTATGCCTAGACGTTGAGGCTTGATCAACGTTTTAAGCATAGATGCTAAAAATAGGTTTGCAATGCTACGTGTGGAAATGATTTGACAAGAATTAAATAATATAAAAGATATTGATGCCTAGTATCAAAATTATTTCCAACTAGATTCATGATCGTCCATTTGCTTAGATGACAACTATCTCTAGGACTTCCTCCTCGCGCGTCCTAATTTTGCAACTGCATCCAGTTTGCACATTTCAATGTAGCAAAAAGCTTCTGCTATTACCAATACTTAATAACTAATAAATAAAAATTGGACAATTTTTTAATCATTCGTTTTAATGTTTATTTGTTTGTTTGTTCAGTTACCATAACCTCCTTTATTAGTTTCACTACGAGTCTACTGTGATATGAGGATTTGCTTTTTCCAAGTATAAAAACTTATTGTCATTACCAACTGTATCGACTGCGTTTTACTCAAGCTTAAGCTTAGAAAAAAAATGCAAAGACTCGAAGAGATAGGTTGATGTACCAGATTCGCATATTCAATCGATGGTTGACGTTTGTGCCTGCGCGTCTAAGGCCATTCATATGGACGTATGGTAATCGCGGTGATACTGCACAGCTAAAATTCAACGCGTATATTCTCCTTAGGTCTTTTTAGGCCTCCTTAGGCAATTTAATCAGCTAGCTTAAAGAGCAGCTAGTTATCACTAGCGGTTCAAATAACTAGAACAGTGATAGATCAACTCTGCCTGTATCTATCATGTACACTGTGATCTATCAAAATGTAAAAGGTCTCAACATCATTACACCGAGTTTGACAACTATACAAAAGAAATACAGAGTAGCAAGCACGCGCCTTTTTTTTTCCCTGAAATGCCGCAGAGCTTCGGGAGAATTTTCTGTTCGATAGAAAAACGTACACTTACGTCAACTAAGCCATATTTTAAAAGTATCTAACACTGTCTCAAGGCGGCTGGGTTGACGAGAAAGTGGCAGGAAGGACCACGCAATATAGACACCGCGCACAATTATTTACCTAAAGCCCATGAACCACAACCTGAACTCGAAAAAATAGGAAATGGAAACAGATGACATGTTTAAGACACGATACTGTTAGCCGAGACTACATGCATGATAGTATATTTTGCCCTTGACATCTAGAGCTTGAAATGAAGCAGTTCGTTAAAGCCTTTGGGGCGCGGTAGTCTGCAGAGGACTGTAACAACGTACGTGAATAGACTTCAGATGTAGGCAGAATATATTGTACCAGATACGCTCACGGCAGCACCAAACAAAGAAATATAATGTCCAGCGGGGCCGTCATGCCCCTCAGCTACAGCTAAGCTCGCCTGAAAAGTAAAACCGGTTGAGGAAGTGAGGGGAGAATAGACGGAGACCGCCGCACCGCAAGAAGAGTCAAAAGGAACAAACTCTTGTCTTTCCCTCAAACTCAACTGTTGAAATAGTCGCAGGGATTTTCGTCGCGCAAGCTGAACGGAAAGCAACAGAGTGGCCCGGAGGAGAGGGCGGAGGATAGTAGTTTAATGAGGTGGCATCAGCGACGGTTGTTCTACATTCTTTCATATCAGACGCTGTTTGTAGGAATCGACTGATCTTCATTCACAACATCCGTCGTCTATAGCTGCAACATCTTATGATACTTGTTGGTTTCATCTTTACAGCGAAATTTTAAAACTACAAAAGAAGTAGAAGTCCACCATGTTTGAGTGTTTGAGACGCACCGCAGTCCGTTACGTCGTTATTGCCATGGCAGCAAGTGCTATCTTGCCGTTGGATTCTCCCCCAGAGCAAGTCGTACATTTGGAAAGGGCTGGCATAGAGAAAGGGTTAAACTTCTGACATATATCCTCATGCAACTCTGGATCGAAGTTCGAATCGCGCCCGGTCAGACGCAGTCGGCACAAATTGTATGACCCGTACACTGAATTTCGTTTAGAACGAATATGAAGCATTCGTATTCTCTACTGCAAATACCAAAAACAACGGGCCTTTATAAAGATATTAATGCTGAAGCGCACTGCGTCAAGGAAATTAAAACAATTGCGGTCACAAATGCTGGTTGTGTGTTATATTATAGGAGCCTGGATTTCTTGGTATGGACCCAGTGGGTTATGCTTGCTTCATCCTTCTTCAGCTTTATGTCCATACGTTTTGTGGTGATCGCTCTCCAGCGACTGACTTTCCCGTAGCACTTCACTTGGAACGCAGAATCACAGAATTTATAGGTTAAAATCATTCATGTATCACAGGGTGTAAAGATTTCGATTTAAATCTTACCTTTCCCTATGTCTATGCAAATAATGCTCTTGTCTCACAAATCGAAGCGAAGTTCATCTGCTTTCACACTGGTTCAACTGAATATTAGTTGGACCTAATTTTATATATGTCTCCAGTATTGTTATATGAGCATTTGGCAACAGTCAGCAGGAATGGAATAGGACGAGGATGACGCGGCCGACCAAACTGGTCATGCCGTTACGAAATGTTGCAGCCAGTTGTCGCGACAGAGTTCAATCTTCTATCGATATCTTTTAGATGGAGGTGGTTCAGTCAGCCCGTCGCGCCGTATTGAAGTACTGGAAGAGCAACATTTGTTTCCAAATATCTCTATCTCAATTATCATCGTAATCAATATAACCATATTTTTAGTTTTGAAAAAATACAGCACAAAGTAGACTAAAGCATCTCCGTTAATGAGGTCGTAGATCATGAGATTTTGGGACATTGCCAAATATACATTTACTATTAGTATACAAATGTATACTAATAGAAAAGCCGGCAAAGATAAACTGGGCCATAACTTAATTATTGAATTCTTTGCAAGTAAGATTTTTTTGGCGTTTTTCGGGCAGGACGTTTAGTTGAAAGTAGAGTACGCAAAATGACACCTGTTGCACGCCTGTTAGAAAGAACGAGCTGATCGTGCTCAACTATCATACGAGTATCTAGATGATAAAGTTCGTTTATACGATGCAGGATTTATATCGGAGATAACTTCGTCTGGACCTTGAAAGGTTTCTTTGGTTCGCTGTGTTAGAAATAAGTACCGAGGACATCAGTCGAAGCTCTATAACCAAGTTAACTAAACGAAACCCTTTGTACAGTCTTTTACAGTTACGAGAAGTACAAAGGGTTCGAATCCGAAAATAATCGATTTAAGGTAGATTAAGTCTACGTACTGCGAATGTGACCCTTACTTGAAATTGAACTTTTCGATTACGAGATCTATTTTACTTAGGCAGATCGAGTTACGTCATTAACTGATTTCCTAAATCAGCCTAGGTATGAAGTTTGCAGAGGACCATCGAGTTTAGTAAAAAGAAAAAGTAAACTTGTAAGTGTTCCTAGTCAAGGAAAAATACAACAAATTTAAGGTGCTTTTTTGGCTGAATGTGAAAAAGCATATCTGTATTGTAGTCTTTTTGTATATAGTGACAATCAAAAATCGTCTATTTCGAGAAGGGAAACACAATTCTTTTATTTTGAAGGTAACATGCTAAATCAGCTGAATAATCCACTAGCGGCCAACCAAGTGACCCAGCAAAATAGTCAAATAAATCCGTCATTAGGAGGAAATCAGCAACCTGGCTTCCCAGGGTCGAACACTGGAGTAAACCAGGTAAAGAATCCCGCTAACCAGATGCGACCCACAAATCAGATGATGATGGTGATGAATCAGAATCAACCAGGAATGAACATGGGTGGCCAGATGGGGGCGACCAATGTAAACAATCCCATGGTGAATAATCAACTGTTCAACCAGCAACAAGCAAACAACATGGGTAAGTATTGTTGAAGCGTGAGCGTGCTGATAATCATTCGACCTCGATCTCATTTCTGGCCGATTAGCAAAATTCCACGTGGTCCCGCTTCATTGATATATCTCTAGTTATATTCGCACACTGTATTTATATGTATGTTAGAATACATATTGGTGTTAAAAGAAAGCTTCTACGGATCAGAATCCAAAGATTGAATCTTCTATCATAAACGGGCTCTTCATGTGATTCACATTCTTTTGATAGAGTAAAAGCCACACCAAGCCCTAAAGTAGTCTCAAAGACACTGCGGTGCACTGCACTAGTGCAAGTTGATCAAGAGCAGACCAATAGACATAACAGATTTGTCTGAGGTAGAAATGAATATACTGATAATGATTCTCCATCTAGACAGAACGCACTTACTACAACATACTATTCGGAGTACATTCAACTTAGGCTGGATTTCCCTTGCCGAAAGATGTGCGCGCCTACTTGTTGCGTCTTATTGACTTCAAAAAGTAACCAACATTAACATAAAAATTGCTCGTCCTGTTCAAAAGTTAAGCTATTGCAAAAGATTTTTAAAATAATTGGTAATAATTTAATGTATTTTCCATGTGGTAGCTTTGCTTACAAAAAAACAGTTGATTTGACAAAGATATTGTGTTCCGACAATCACTCGAGGAAGTTTTGAAAAACTTAATAGGGCACAGCGGCCTAAAGTGCGATCTCTTTACCAAAAAAGAGTACCATCGAAAAAAAAATCTCTATTCAATTGCTAGGCACTGCGTGTCTATCTTTTGAATTAACGTACACAAAACATGGTCCTCTCTGCTGATTCCCTAATATACCATCCATATGGGTTTCCAATTGACAGAGCAACTCTCTGGCGAGTTGTATCCCTGCAAGTCCCAGTGCTGAAAAAAGCAAAAGTATTATTTTCGTCAGCTTATTGTATCTATTATCCAGATTATTTATTCTCTCTCTCTCTCTCTCTCTCTCTCTCT
>NW_019211456.1:349083-367261 GCF_002443255.2 Varroa destructor | reverse complement strand
ATATATATAAGGTCATCATGAGTAGTAGTGCGGTCCAACTTTCATGTTTGATAACATAAGCAATCAAAAAACGTTCGAAGCATATTTGTCGTGTTGTATTTTTGCAGTGTTATTGAGCTTGCATCCACTACGGAGTGGGCGCTAGCCAGCAGTTTAGGATCATTCGTTACTCTACTATGATGTGCGATACAAAGCCTGATATACAAAACATTTAAAATAGGGTAAATAATATATGTATTTAAACGGTAAATTTAAACTGTGAAAGAATTATTATTGTGTACCCCACTAGCTTATAATGGAGCAGAGCAGAGTTGTACGAACTATTCCAGCAGTAACGGTGTTGACCTATGAATACTGTGGATATCCAGGTGGATTGAATCAGCAACAACTAGGTGCCGCGACGACTCAGCAGCAAAGTACAGCGTCTTCAATTTTGGGAGGCCTTCTTGGAGGAGGTGGAAATAACCAGAACGCTAATCAGACGGGTGGTGGAACAACATCAACCGGAAGTTCGCTCCTCGGAAGTCTTACCGGGGGACTTCTTGGAGGAAGCGCGCAGCAGCAACAACAACAACAACAACAGCAACAGCAACAGCAACAACAGCAACAAATGAACATGATGAATAATCAACAAGGCTTTTCAGGTAATAATAACAAATCCGTATTTTAAACATACTACTACTGTTATCTTACACTTGCAGCGTGCGACCACTCTCTCGAGAACGAAAACAAATCAATGACTGGTAGGAAAGCCATGTACTGTATATGAATCGCGTCAAACAACGCATAAGTTACTGATGTCTTTGTGCTAGGTTAGTAGTGCGCCTTGTACACTGCAGCAGCCTAGTTGGCCGAAGTAAAAAGCAATATAGCATATAGTACTGCACGTTGAAGCTGACACTTCGCATTGTAGGCCAGCTCTTCGTAAGTTTCCGCGCGGAACTGAAATTAGTTTCCTCCATACTCCTGCCTCCTGGCAGTAGTACCTCACGATTTAGATGCGGAGTGATTTAAAAAAAACCTTTGCCTACTTTACTTAGGAGTATGTAAGGTGTCTAAGCTTAAAACACGGCGTCCTGGACGTAAACTCAGGCACATTTATTTAGACAGTGCAGACACTTGACACAGCTGACATGGATCATTTTGAGTATTACATTGTTAACGTATATTCCATGAGCGAGTGTTATGTAGGTTCAATTTGTTTCCTGTGGCCCTACACAAGCTTTACTCCTAATTTGCCTCAAAGCGCTATCAAATGTACTGAGCCTTTGCTCGTGATACATATTATTATTATTATATTACTCTTAGGCATGATGGGGCTGCAGCAGGGATCCGGTATGATGAGCGGCCCTATAAATCAAGGGGGCATAGCGTTGGCAGGACCCAACGCAATGCTGGGCCCTAACGGCCAACCGCTCGTCGGGCCAAACGGCCAACCCGTATTGGGACCAAATGGTCAGCCTCTTCAGCAACAGGGTGGCATGCAAACGTTGTTAGGGCCTAACGGACAACCCATGCTCGGTCCCATACAGCCAGGACAACAAATGGGGCAACTCGGTGCGCAAATACAACAGCCGTTTGGAAACATGCAGCAGTCTGGTTAGTATATAATATACGCATATATATGTATACATATATACGTATGTACTTATATATATATTCACACACAGATTTTCTTGTATGTTTGTCAGGCAGCTTGAAGCCGCAACATTATTTCACATGGAACATGCGAATTCTTCATGCAGTCCTATACGCGAATTTGGTCGATTAAGTTACTCATTTCGGTACAGTGAGCAGTAGGAAGTCTTAACCTTGTAAATTAATTTCAGGGGCTATCATCAAAAGCTTTTTCGAACAAAACGAAGGCATTAGTATCGAACTGATCATGCATAAAGCAACAACTGATCCATCCAGCAAATTAATGAGGGTTATCTGCTATTAATTTTTAGAATTTGGCTAACATAGGCTGCGTGATTTGTAATGAACTTTCGCAAATAGGCATGAATAATCCAGCTTTAGGACAGCAGTCGTACGGGTATGGTCCTATGGGCCCAGGAATGAATGCCCCGGTTACGGGAGCAATGGGCCAAGGACCAATACCTTCAACGAACGACCCTTATGATCCGTATGGCAAGAGGCCTGAGAATCAGTTAGCGGTACAGCAGCAGCGGCAGGGAAATTCTACTGGCGTTAATGTGGATGGAGCAAACTGGCAGCAGCAGCAGCAGCAAAATACTCAAAACTGGCAAAGGGTCTGTATACGGATGTCGAAAGCAAGATAAGATATTTTTCATTGTGTTATTGCTCCTCTGGCAATAGTTACGTGCATATAGCTCGAAACGTTCAGAGGGTGATTACTTCTACACTCACACATGGTAGTAATATCCTAAGCAGTGTCTTTATATATCTTTATAATATGAATATAGGTAGGCACCTATTTTTCAAATATCAGGTCTCAGACAAGATAATGATATACTAATATAGTTTATATTACATTGTTATATGCCACAATGAAACGTTGAATTAGTCGTATTTATATTTGAGTTCTCGAACTGAAGCGAAGTATATAGAAGTATTTTATTACGAACAAGGCGCTTAGACGTCCATATGAATAGGAAATCTATGACATAGATAACTGTTTTCAAAGAATCAAATATCTGTGGCAAAATTTCAATGACCCAACGAAAGTTCTGCTTTTTTAGGCTTAACTAGGGAATATCTTGTTGATCATATTGCGTAAATATATCGAACAGGTCAACTAGCAGTAGGCATCTGTTTAATAAAAAAAAAAAAAAAAGAAGAAGAAGAAGTGAGTGACTACCTACTCGGCAATAACACCGTTGTCGGATTCTTCATTTAGAATATTAAAATGACCTACACCTATTATTAAAATCAGTCAGCCATCTAATTCATGTGAGAGGTTTTCCTTCAACAAATTCGTCATGGATTTTGGTCTTTTGCCGCTTGTTGATCAATTTCAGACAAATGACCAGGATGATATGGCTCCGATGATGGGCACAGGCCAGCGGGGCAAACAGATAAACCAGGGAGCACGTGAGTACAAAGCACATTCATCACAACAACAACATCAGCGACTGCGAACGGACCAGCAGCTGCCGGAGAAGCAGCGGCAACGACAGCAACAGACACAACAGGGCGTAGGCGGCGGCGGCGGATGCAGCAGCTGGACAGCGACAGCAGTACCAGCTGCAGTGGCAGTACGAAAACAGCCTCAAACAGCCAGAGCCGCTTCTGCCTCTGCTGAAGTTGAGGAACGGCTCTCGTTTGGAAACAACGAGCACAAACTGCTGCAGCTGCTTGAATCGGAACTGGAGGAAGAGGATTATGTGGAGGATAATCTGGGCGACTCGGATGCATCCGAGGACCTCGTTGACGAGGCCCGCTTGGGTCTGTGCTTACCACAGCATCTCGGCCGATTAGCCGGTAGCTATCAGCAGTCTCAGCAAAGCTGCTTCCAACAAAGCCAGCTTGGCGCTTCGGCAGCACAGGCCCAGGGCCCCACAGTAGCGGGCGAGGATGCCCTCGAGGTGTACACGATTCCCGAGGAGGCGGATGAGGAGTCAGCCGGACTCTCGGGCGTCGCCCTGGCCGCCGATCTGGATGTCCTCAACTCCGACACAGCCCAGAGCTTGCTGCGGTGGAGAGGTAGGCCAAGACGGCCAGATCTCTGGATGTTCAGTATTCCCGTGCTGTTCTTGATTATGATGACGATGATGTCAGTGGCTAATGATGATGATAACTGGTGATGATGTTGCTAATGGTTTCTCATGTTGATGCTTCCCGATGAACGTCCGGACATCTGGCGCGTCGTTGCGCCGTTGTGTCGTTGTGTGTCGCTGTCGCACGCACACCTCGCCACCAATGAAGGCAAGGCGGAGTCGCGATCATCTGGCCAGATCAGCAATCTATCAGTAGCTTAAAAAGCACCACGTTATACTAGTTCATTAACGCTACCTTCAACTCAGCACTAGATTAATCTGTCAGCATTGTACTAGGCCAGAACCTAGTGTTCGTGTGAGGTTGAACAGATCGACAGATGATAAACAGATAGCCTGAGGGATGGACGGACAGTCTGATGAATATATTTATAATCGATCAGTCTCACGAGACTCGGTAGTATTGAAGATAGGCATCGCAGCACAAAATCCCCAGCCTCGTTCCCCCCCGAAGAACACGCGGACGATAATAAGCTATATACTTAGCTTGCTTGCTGTTGGCGACCCCTGCCGTGTCCAGCCCCCGCCACGAATCCCAACCCGAACCAAGGAGAAAATTTCATAGCAGTAATTGCTGTCTTGCAAATAGCCTTCGGAAAAGTTGCGCTAAATGCTTTCAATTCGGCTACAAGTGACAGCACTGCAATACTTACTGTATCTCCGTTCTTACCGGGCGACAAGTGGGATATCTATTGTGTTCGACAACATATTTGTTCTTAGGTCTGACTCAGGTTGCGTCTTTGTCGCCATCCGTAGTTTAAAAATGCCCACTGAGGCATCCGTGTAACCTTACACATGGGCTAAAGAAATGGGCCCATATCAGATCGAACGAGAAATGCTTCGGCATGTTTACTTCTACCGTATGTCATCTTACTTATGTGCACCTAAACTGCTAATTATGTCTATATTGTTACACCCAATCGAAATTTCAAAATATCGCGTAAAGCGTAAATTCTGGATCGATACATTTTGGACTAGAAGTATGCAATATGAAGCAATTCGGGTCACGCTTACGTGGGCCATTCTCTCTTGTTTTTGCTTTGGTAAAGCAAATGGCACCTATACTAACTATTACTTTTCGCCAAGCTACGACTAGCAAGAAAACTAGCTCCTCGAATAGGAACGAACCAGCAAAAATCATATCTATCCAGCTACATGTGCTCTTATACTCGCATATATAGATATCGTAAAACTGCTCTGAAAATTTTTGGGGAAAATTGTTTGATAAAGTTCTAAGAGGAACTTCTTACTAATAGGGTTCTAATAGGGGTGCCACAGTGAGTACGTATGATCTGACAGCGATCGCGCTTCGGCCTTGGCACTCACCGTTGTCATGTCGTGGTCAAATGTCGTCGTTGGAATGGCCCCCGCTCGATTAATCTAGTTGTGATGATATCCTCTGTCAATCCAAAAATGCAGCCTCGGCACGGAGCAATGTAATTACCCTAACCCAACAACGACATAAATGGAATGAGTGACATCAGCATACCTAACCTATTAGCTCCTTCTCTCTGTATTCAGGCAGTCCCTGGCTGATTTATTCTTTCTCGACGCTTCGCTTTGGTGTCCATCTTTCTGTACTAAAGCCACGCTCATAGTGTGTGTATTCGCTTAATGCTCTAGGGTCAAGTCCACTAAGGCCATCAAAATTATGACAGAATTTTCAAGTTTTGAAGTTCACTGCCGATTATTGGATTGTTGTCGTCCACTGCGAGCCTTAAAAGTAGCTAAGTGTTATCGCTATGTAGCCTAGCAACCTTGCCTTGCATGATCGCAATATCTAGCCACGATTTAACCACAATATGTCTCATAATGGAGTTTGACATTGGCAGCCTTATTGCGGCTTTGTGAAGTTCTGTTTCCGAGTTAATTTCGACTGAATTAAGTTATGTTGGAAAACTGCCTAGAGCATTAGTCACGATAACTCTGAGTGGAGTAAAGTGCGGCGGATTATGCCAGCGTCGTTAAATAGTTTGTTATGACCGGCTATGCCCAGGTCTCGAATTATCCTACCCGTCGTCGGTTTTTCATAGGCTGCATATTCGTTATTCGAATTTTTGGATTCCTCGTGGATTTTTATGATTTCTAGCTGCCATGTCCATCATCCTCATTATTTTTCTGGAGTACCTTTAGAGCTGGAAAGGGGAAGACGGGCTGGCTTCCAAACTCCGCCGGCCAAACAAAATATTTTAGGACTTATTCGAAAAAAAGAAAAGGCCTGCATGTCCATCCGATGTTGTAGTCTTTTGCTGCCGCCTCCTGATGTGTCTGTTCGCCCCTTGTTCTCACTTATTACAGACTTACGCTATGATCAAACACTTCCTCACTCTGACTTATATCTAATAATTGTTATTCCCTCTGCGGTTGTAATTTTTATTATTACTGTTATTAGAATTAATATCATCATCGTCGTCGTAAATGGTCGTGATCTCGATTGTGACGTCATTGTCATTGTAGCACTGCCCTTTACTAATGCGTTTCCGCTGAGTGTGCATCCCATGTAATTGTACTTGCCCTCCACCAATGTCACCACTGCCATTAGCACCAGTCAATGTCTGCTGTACGATCGTGAGTCCGTCCATCCTGATCTCTAATGTCTATCGACTGTCTGTCACCCGCCACTTTCTCTTTCTCTTTGGTCTTTTCACCGTCCCACTGTCCCTCCTATGTTGTGGTGGGTACAAAGTCGACTTTGGACGGATCCTCCCGGGCCTTTTGAGCCGTCCTATCTCCTGGCGAGCCTCCATGTGTCGTAAGCTGCTAGAGAGGGTCAGGACTGGATGACGAGCGATGATTTTTCTAACAATAATACATTAATTGCTTCTTACTATGCAAACGTTGCAGGTCAGCAAGGTCAGCCGCCACCGCAGCAGGACACTCGCGAGCAGAGGCCTAAAAACCTCGCGGCTCCCCGTTCCCAGAGGACTCTACCAGCACAGGTAACCTCAACTTTCTCCAGTGCCGCCCCTTCGGCAGCCTCCATAGAGTTCGCTACTAGCTCGACGTTAGCCAACGTTTCAACTGCCACACCCAACGCTACTTCGGTTGTTCAGTCTTCTGCGAACGGTTCTCGGGCGGAAAGCTTACCAACGACCACTAACACTTTCGGCCCGGTTGCTCACACGGTCACGGTATCAGCGACCTCTACTCCACTTTCATCTGTTCTGGAAGAGCCACACGCCACTTCGGATATAGGATTGGTTCAGCATACGGAGTCGAGTAGCCAAGGCACCCTTCCAGAGCTAACCGAAAAGCCTTCAGCACCGTTCAATGCGTTTGCAGGGCTCTCTTCGCAAACTCAAGCCATCCTAGATAAGCTAAAAAACACGCCACCGACGACCACCAATGGTGCGTTGTCCTTGCAAAAAGGGCTGTATCCCTCTTCAGGTTATAATCGCTCCATTGCCAGTTCAACAGACTCCACCGCAAAACGCTCGTCAGGACTTAACCATGCCTTACAACACCACATGAAAGTAGATGATTTAGCTCGCTACGAGCGACAGGATCACAGGGACCGATACCGACCTTCATCCCAGAGCAATGTACCCGTATCGTTTGCTGCCGCCACTTCTTCTAGTTTCCAAACGGACTCAGTTGCCGGAAGTGTTGTAGGACTCCCCGGCATGAACAACACGTTGTCCAGGACAAGCTCGCCGAGAATGCCCGCGTGCCAGGGCTATCAGAACTCAGCACATGCGTCACAAGATGTCGTTTCCAGAGATAGACCGAATAGTCCTTGGAATTCGATACGGGATCAAGACCACGACACTGAATACGCGCATCGTAATCCGGCTATTTCCGCCTCCGAGGACAAGCTTTATCCAGCTAAAGATGATCGCAACCGCTACAGTCAAATTACATCATTAGTCGCCCATAAAAATGCAAAAGTAGATGGTGGAGCGATATATGAACAAGGTTCGGGCCAGAGCCAGTATTCGGGCGAAGTGCAGAAGCAACTGCCACAGCAGCCCGGTACCCAGACGGATCTCGCAAGTCAAGTTCAGCCTGTCCACATGCACATGGGCCCACAAAAACAGCACCAGATCAATGATCAGCGCAAGCTCGATAGAGATAGACTTGACAGCAACTGGGGGGATCTGTCTCCAATTCAGGACATGTCCCCGGCGTACGAGGACGCCACCAGTTCCGCCCATGGCAACGGCTATGCTGCTGTTGCCGTTGGCGGCAGTGGTCAGTTCGGCATGCGTTCCTCTTTACCCAGGGCCCAAAGCGGTACAATATCAGACATGTTAACGGAATTCGACCGTGGTGTCGCTTCCGGTTTAACAACGGATATATACGGCAACCACATCGATCAGTCGAGCTCACAGCCAAAGCTTCCTTTCTCAACTACTGCAACTACTGTACATGTCGTGCAGCAAAACACAGTGGTCGTCGGTAGTGAACAACAACACCAGCTGCAGCATCAGCTCCAACAACAACAGCAGCTGCAAGGATCAACTGTTGCCCTGAGTAAGACAAGTCCAACCAGGCGTACCCATCGGCGGCTTCCGCAGCAGCCGCCAGAGTCTCAAGCGGTTGCAGCCAAGCTTCCTAGTTCAGTATCGAACTGCTCGATGCAATCACTAGTTGTTTTATCCGACGGTAAATCCGTTGTGAGTTCTGCACCGAGAATGCTGGGTACGCCATCAAACATAGCTTTGACTTCGTCTACAGTGGGTACCGCGGCAACATCAGCGGTCGCTAAATACACGGCCCCAGCGGCCAGCCTGGTTTGTGGAGTCCAAAGATGTAGCGCTACCCCAGTTCAGATTCTTCAGTCGCACCAATGTACCGGCCTAGTACAGATACCCCAGGTACAAGTCACTTCCGAGCCAACTTTGGGTCATCATCAAGTGGCCCAGTTGCATAGCTGCCCACAGCACGGATATCAGACGGCATCGCCGATAGTCCCGGCGCTCACTTCCGTTCAGACTGTAGCGACGCCATGCTGTCATCATCACACAGTCGCTGCGACTCCGGTCGCCCAAGTTGTTCAGCTCGTCCAGCCGCACAGTGGCGCGCACCCAACTAATCCCGCAGCGGCAACAGCAACAGCGTCTGGATCGCAAGAGCAGCATCAACATCAACCAGCATCCCATCATCAGCCCGCGATCCAGCAAGGGCAGGCTACGACGACCCCAATAGCAATGGCGACTCCGCAGTCACAGCAACATGCCTGCCAGACGACCGCTATCAGTTCGAGCTCCAAGACCCCCATCACTCCTCAGACCCCGGGAAGCACCCAGGTAATTGTGCCCGCTCTCTATTTGTATATCTCTTCACCTCATCCTTCGCCTGGCAACAACAAACGTATCAACAACTCTTCTACCACATGGCCACCACTAGAGCGCACCTACCTCGTTCGGTTCATTTCGACGGCTGGGTGATTGACCTTGCCACAGATTGCCGCATTGCATCGTCTATAGCGGCGGTCAGCGCGAGTGACTCGGAGACCTCTTAAAGACCTCCTCGTGACGATTCCCTCGAATCGTCTGTGACCCTTAACAATGCCCGTGCCCTGAGAGCCAATACTGTTAGCAGTTTCTCTCACCTGGACCATCCAGACAGAATAGCAGACCACTAACAAGAACGCAAAAGAAACAAAAGATCCAGACAAACCGCGAGATGACGACGATGATGATATCATATTGGATGGGTGGGTGTGAGTGTAAATGCGCCCGAGTGTGCGACGCGCACCGTCTCCTTCTTCTTCTGCTCCACTTCCTTCTCACGTTGAACTGGCATAAACTAACTGCGTGTTCTTGTAGTCGAACCAACGTCGCCACTGCTGGCCGGCCAAGCGCCGGTTAATGATAGAACCCTAACGCGTCCTGACACAACAGCAACAGCCAACATTTAGCAGACAACAATGTTACCAACAACAAAAACCAGAATAATTGAGCGGCAACGAATGATGCGTTCAGTATCGCTTGATTATTTATTTGCTAGATCTAAATCGATCAGCTGAATGATGACTCCATATATTATAGCTATGTATGTAGTCTCACTATCAGTTATGTCAGGCTTCAGCCTCAATCGCGTAAACGTGTTGCTAGTACAATTAGTGGTACCACAGCTGCAGTTCTAATACACGAGATGCAAACAACAACAGCCAGAAAACCCTTATTCCTTTAGTTGGTCAATGCTTCGAGGCAGCGTTGCTTGATCGAATCCCCTTAACCACCATCGCCGCCGCCGCCGCCGCTGCCGCCGCCGCCGCCGCCGCCGCCGTTCGGCTTGGAACGTTTTCAACTATTCCCTGTCTTTTTCTTCTATTTCATTTATATACACACACGCGCATATATATATATATATATATATATATATATATATATATATCTACACGCTCTTCACTTTGTTACATACACATCTCGTGTAGACTTGTGACTATCTGTATGCGCACACATATGTACAAGTCGAATATTATTACCATAATGATCATTGTTCTTATTACTGTTCGAGTTGTTTATATGGATTAGTCTAACCCTCGCAGCCTTGCGCTGAAAGCTAATTCCGTTAGCTTGCCATAAAGCGAATGGTGATGACGACTGGTCGCAGGTGACGGAAGTCGACGCAAGTAATTCCCGTAGAGCTTTGAATGTAAATGCAACCCGCAACTCATCGATTTGCTGCTCGTTATTGATCTGGCCAGTGTTTATGCTGGCCTAGAAGTAATAGTGTGTAGTGGTGACGACGATGACTATAAAATAATGTTATCGTCGTCAACTGACGAGGCCCTGCTCAGGTCTCTTCAGTTGTTCTGCAACTGATTTTTATTGATTTCGTTCCATGAACAGGTGACGTTATCCGGAAAAGTAAGTGGCGATGGCGCCTACTTGTCCGGGATTTCTAGCTGTTCTGAATAGCCATAAGAAAGTGGCTAACTGTACACGTTGGCTATGGCTTCTGATTGTATTACTGGCTATAGCAATAGTTAGTATAGATGGCCAACTGAAACTGCCAGATCTCTGGCAACAGCAACGGCGGTGCTGTTGTTCGATAGAACTCGTCCTTTGACCGGTTTCTTCTTTCTAACTAGAAAAGAGTTAAGGTTCTCATATAGATAACTGAGGTTCACAATAAATGGATAACACTATTAAGCAGAATGTGAACCATGGCCCACATTTGAGCATACTCCGTTTGTCTTTCAGGTTAGAAGCGTAGACGTATCTTTGATAACTGTGGTACTCACAAGGTGAAGTAATCGAATACGTTTTAAACAGGAAACGGCGCTGTAAGCTGTTTTCAGCGTGTGTATAGATTATGATAATAGGTTGATGCTGCTGTTTCTACCAATCTAGATATGATTGTTTTCTGCACATCCTGCATCAACGGCATTCGAAGGGAATTCTCAATCATCCTACTATACTACCCCTTGAGCTCCTCCTGCAGAAGTTCCAAAAGTGCGAACAAAACGGGGCGAAAGCAACAACGCCTCTGAGCATTAAGTTCTGTTTCATTATCGTATAATTGTCAATATATGTCAACACGTTATCCGTTTTACGTTAGAAATAGTGAAGAACTTTCGTACGAATTTGCTGTACATTATTATTGAACAAGACCATAATTGATTAATTCACTGATTGACTGAATTGCTGACTGACTGACTGACTGACTGATATTCACTTAGCTATCGATTCTTATTTGATTGACTAATTGATTGACTGGCGTGCCTGAAGCTGGAACGAACCGACGTCTGCTTGACTGCTGCATACATACCACCGCTGACTATATACTCCGTCCTTTATTGTTATTGTTAGTATATATCTGATAACTATATGCGTGACATGCCACAGTGTATGTGTACCATAAACGTACGTGCCTATATGTATGTTTGTGTGTGTGCCTGTATGAGAGCGGAAGTTGTCTGCCTAGGCTAACCTAGTGCAGACGATCTAATGGCAGCAATCTTTTAACGGTGGAAGAATGGATACGTTATGTTTACACATTACTGATTTATTTGCTGAGCCCTCAGCCTATCTCTGTCACTGACACACCCCCTCTTTACATATCCCTCTTCGATCATTTGTTCATTGATTCTTTATTCAATGTATGTCTGTTAGCCTTTCCCAGTATATTCTATCCATATTTAGTCTGTGTACTTCCTACTGATAAGTACTGACGCTGCACCTCCATCTATTGGCATTTTATTCTGCTCTTCTATACTGAGTACTCACAAGGTTTTCCCTACATTGTTCGTCTTCCAACCGCTCCTTTTCGTATCGTATACTAAATAATTTGTACGTAGTACGCTTACATATGTGTACTAAAATGCTATCGGTATTGTACAAATATTACGTTATTATTAAACACACGTTAATTAATTAACAGATAGGTGAATCTGTTGACTGATTGATTGATTGATTGATTGTTATTGATGGTTGGTCGTTGGTTCGTTGTCCTTGGTTTGTTGTTGTTCACGTTATGGTCGCAGTGGCTGGACGTTGGGAGATGGCAGTTCAACTTTTGTGGCGACGGGCAAAAAGTAAAGGCATACCCCCTTCGCGATTGTCGATTGACAAGTCGACAAAAAGAAGTTGAAAATAAACCAACTTAAAAATCTTTAACCGGGAGCTAGTTAGTAGTGTAAAAGATATCTAAGGTTGACCAATATGACTACGCGCTATGCTTGCTACTTCGCAACAGCAGCGGCCGCAGCAGTCCCGTTTAACGTTGGCGTAACGCGTTACCGTAACAAACAAACTCAGTTGACCGGCAAAACATCAAAAAAGTTCCTCAATGACCTGTTGAACGACGATTGTTCAACAGGTGGTTGGTTAGCTCCCTCGATTACTCATTCTGCTATGTACTGACATGGCCAGCTGCAACATTGGCTGCTCTAGAGAACTTCATCGGGAGCTTGTCGGCTTGCCTGCTTAGATTGGCACCTGACATTCGATCTGCTATAACAGTACGCGTAGTTTAGCTGCTACTGGTGATAATTATAGTAATTATCGGTCAAAAAATAATGGCCCAACGTCTGTGGTCTTGCTGTTGCTCCTCTGACAGTCTGATAATGGTCGGGACTTGAGCGCGAATAGAAACTTGATTAGAAAATTGATGTTTGCAAAGAGAGATAAAAGGCCAAAAGCCACCTTATAAATTGCTGCTTATGACAGTCCGGCGTCAAGCTCCCGATTCCGGAGGTTCAGAGTTTTGCGAACTTCTCACTTAGCCATAAAGAGACTTCGTGATATTTCGAGGGTGAGCCACCAGCTAGAGGTGACTTAGACATTACTTGCTGTGCTATTTGTACATCTCGAATTTAAGCAGCCTCAGGCTTGGGTAAATGTGCGTGTGGGGAGTGGGAGGGGTTAAGGACTACTGAAGGTGACAGTCAATAAGATAAACGAAACAGCTCAAATCTACTGAAAGAGGTCAAACTATAACTAATAAACGATCAAAAGTAATCGATGATCGATCAACGATAGATTGGAAGGCGAGTGGCAAGGCAGCACCAACCCGCTCCCTTGGCGTTGCACCCATCTCCCACGTGACCCACTGCATGCCAACTCTCTCTTTCTTACCTTGATCTCCCTTTATCGTTTGCATTTTCTATTGGATTCTAGTTGGAAAGTCATTTGAGTTTCATTTCTTGGTTGCGGTCTCTTTGCTTCGGCCACAGTGGATCCTTTTACAGTTTACACTAATTGAGTTTGCGTTATGTACCCAACAGTTTTAATCTTACTCCCTCGATCCTATTTGCCATACGTGTGTTGCTCTGCGACATTCAGAACGAGATGTCTAACTGGTCGCAGCGCACTTTCTCCAAATCTTTGTTAATCTATCAATCCATTACATATGTGCACGATCTTATGGTACGCCCACATCTCGTAGCAAATAAGTCCCTGCCGGTCTCTGGCCACGATCAACAAAGACATTCATCCTTCACTCATCAATCAGACTTGTAGTTGCAATATAATAACTTCCATAATGATGAATTGATTAGACCATGCCCCTGTTGTACGCATTTACGTAATCACTTAATCATCCATCCTAGCGGACACTAGCTCTCATATGCTCTATCTACGCATCGGCCTTGAGCTACCCATCGCCATGACAACTATTTAAATAGTCTCTGCTATTATCCTTCTTGTTATTGGGATCGTTTGCCAAAAACTAATTAATAGTCAGGCATTTTTACGTAGGTGTTTCTAGCAGTGGGTGCGATGAAGTTCTTATTCCACTGCCACTGGGAAGTTGGATTACTTTTATAGTAGGTCCATTAACATAACTCGCCAGGACGCTGAAGGCGTTCAAGTTTCAGCACTACCGAGAACATCACCCCTGCGCCTATGCGCTTCTTTGAATAGTCTAAATGGTACCACAATGCCAATGTTTCGATACGTTGTGTTACGATTTCTATGATTGTATCACACTTCGATCATCCGTTTATTTATTTTTCATAAGAAATGTCGACCACCCTTACGTTTGTCGCTTTTGATGATCCCCGATTAACAGAGTTGTTTGTTTCCAGTATGATTTTTAGTTTTTATACCTTCATCAAAGTTATTACTGTTTTTTAAGGCAGCAGAAAGCGTGGTTTGTCTCATCGACATTATGATCTTGTTCATTTATTAAATAAGTTTTGTATTGTAGCTCGATTTTTCGCCTTTTTGATTGACAGACAATTGTCCCCGTTGAACCCTAACCATTGATTGATTTCTTTCACAATCGCCTGGCTAGCTTTGTGTATCTACTCCCGCGTAATTTAGTGCAATGGCAGGGACTAAACGCCTGAGTGCCGTCAAGAAGATAGTTTTATCAGATTTCTTCTTTTTGTTTGTCTGTCCTTCTCGTTTATCTGTGTATGATTCCTTTTTGGTCTCTACCACTTGCCTTCCGGGGCTCATCAATGTAATCGTTACTGCAGGGGGGTGACTCTTCAGATACGATGAGCGAAGCCGATTCGACCAGGTCGGGTGGCAAAGTTCGTCGAAGACTCCCGCCCGTTCCTCCGGATCAGCAGGATTCTGCGGTGATTGCAGGGATGCGACGCGGTAGGGATCGCTCGCGAGGTGCCCTGTCGGCGGGCGGCGAGCGTCGGCGCGGCCCCCTTTTGCCTCGCGCCGCCTCCGTTGATGGCAGTGGTCTCCCCATCACCAAGACCTCCGCCGGTTCCGGCTCGCACAACGCCACAGATCCTCTACTACTGTCAGGTATGACGAGGTCACGATATCATCAGGTATTCTCTGTCTCTTTCCTTTTCTCCCTGTTCCTTATAGTTTTGCACTGATATTTTTCTGGGCCGATATGATCATGATAACACACACGATGATACTGCACAAATTATTCAACTTTACGAGGGCTTCGGTCTGCGCTTGCTGGTCTGTGATTAAAAACGTAAATGTGTAGATATTCAGAATGAGGCAATATTCAGGAAATCGGCTGCATCGCTTCTGGTGATTGAAAGGACCAAGCGGTTAAGGCGTCATTGCTAGGGTTCGATAACTGACCAGCAAGACCAGTATAAGCCGAAGAGAATAGATCATATCTATTAGCAACTAACGACAACGGTTGAATGAGGTAAAAAATGGTACATGTTCTTCTAATGCCGTGTTCTAAGAAAGTTCCGAGTCGATTTTATTCAAAAACAAATGTTTTAAACCGCATGTTCGACTCTGTCGGTCTGACAAAATGACCATTTGGAGAGCAGGCCTTTTTAAATTTGAGACCGTCTTCAATAATAGTTTTAATTTGTCACAAGCAGATCAACATAGATGTATTTGTATTCTGTCCTCAATATGGCCTTAATCTATTATCAATTAGCCTACTCGCGCGACGAACAAATTAAGGTTTCTTTTAGACCTTACGTAACGACATTCTCGTAGCGTAAAGCTCGAGGGAACTCTAGGTAGTAGTAATAACTTTTGGTTTACGACATGACGAGGTGACGTGTGTTTTACTAATGAATTCATGTGTGATTGAAATAAGCTGTATGATTCAAAATATGGCGACAATATACATTTAATGTACCGTAGTTTTCTCTTTTGAGTTAAGTTAATTAAGCCACTTTTTGAGCCACTGAAATGTACCTCAAATGTAGTATAGCATTTTCAAAAATAGGTGGCCGTGTATAATAATCCTACATGCTAAAAAGCCTATATGCTAAAGAAAACCCTTCGACAAAGCAGAATTCTGCATTAAACCTAAGCTCTATAGATAGCGTGAATCGAGTGCGCACGATATCCTGTATCGAAATTACTTCATAAAAAGCCGTTATTATTATCATAACATAAATCTCTAGCCTTCATCTCTACTAGCCAAATTTTTGATAGTGCAGCAGCGCGTAGCACGATTCTATCTTGAACCCTGCCAGAAAGCCTGTTTTCACATAAATCATCATAAGCAATTTTTATTGACTTTGGTATGTCTGGATGGCACTTTTTATCTTGAGTAGAAATTCTCTGATAACCTTGTCGCCTAACCCTATTAGATCTGGGTTATTACTGCAACCGTATTCCAAACCACTGCTATGAGCTCCCCGTTTTTGCGGGGCCGATGCGGCGAATGGTGCCCGTAACTCACCATCGACTAGAAAGCACTTGGTTCCGCGATGATACCATAATGATGACACGTTGGCCTACTAATCAGAGGAACCCAAGAGGTGGCCTAGATTTGCATTGTGATGTTGACACACACTTTGATCTTTTAGTAAAAAGGCAAGCAAAAGAGAAGGTAATATATATACGAGTTATTTTTACAGCTCGGTCTTCCTAGATTGTTCGTACTGAGCGTCTACGTTGGCATGTTTCAGAAAGAAGTATTAAACAGTGGCAACAAGCTTGTTGTAAGAAGGACAGCTAAATGTCACATATGAAAAAAATGACGTAGCATCCACGTCGACGTCTACGCTTCGTCTAAGAGTAATGAAGACATTATGTATGTTCTAAAGACAATGTAGGAACAGCTATTTCGGGTTGCAGATAATCGGGTGCTGAAAATGCCCACTCTTGCTTATTGTGATCTGACGTTGTCGTTTCCGTTGTACCGTCGACTATTGTTTTTTCCATAATAATAATAGCTACATCTGGCCTCGACGGAACGATAGCCAGGCCTATGTCGGCCACGGCCTCCTGCCTGTACGGATCCGCCGTGTCCCCCGGTGGAGCGCCAGGCAAGGGTCTTCCTTCGTATATGACGTCCCTCAAGGAGCAACTCCGAGAAGAACTGAAGAGCGTCACAAGTGAACGGAAGCGAATGCTTGAACATAACACCAGCCGGGATCACAGCACGCGCCGCTCAGAGAATGATCTTGCGTCTCTCCTAGCAACATGGAAGCCTCTACAGGTCAAATACATAACTTAAGACAGACACAGAATAAATTATTAATTATTAAGCTTCAATTACAATCACTCACTACTCACAGTCTACAAAGGCCTTCGTAAAAATATATCTTGTAGTTAACGGTAATCCTCGATAACACCTATGAAGCACAAAGCGATTTTAACCAATAATGAAAATAATGAATGAGTATAGTAATTTCGAAATTAAACTGAAGATTTTTTGTATTTTGTAGTTTTCAGATTGGAATTTTTGCTTCCCTTCATGAACGATTGTTATTATTATTTTTATTATTTTACAGGGCGAAGCCGATGATCCACTTTTGACTTCTCAACATCGACGCCAGCTCTCGGATTCAAGACTGGCAGCAACGATCGAGAGTGCCCTTGAACCCTCGAAAAAAGCCGAACTGGCGGCGCTTGAAGCTAAGCGGGCAGCTTTAGCTGCCCGTACGGCAAAGACGATGCCAGTGAGTAGATCGCGGACGCCAATGGGACCACTGGGGGCCACCGGCCACCACCGGCTCCCATCATTTAAATCGTACGAGTACGAATACCTTGACGACCTGCACCGACCACTTCCAGGGTTATACCGCGGCGGTCGTAGTGGCTCCATGTCAGACCTTCGACTGGCAACCGCCGGTTACCGAAATACGACGCATCCAACTGCGACGGCGCAAGGACTCGATTCTGACCTAACCGGTAACTAGTTTTGAGTTTTCAATTGTAGATCCTAAATAGGCTTTTATGTCCTGTGCGTAACATACACAGATTCAACATGTGAAAGTTACTAATTTTTCAAGCAAACAAGTGAAACACGAATGGCAGAGATAGTAATGATAGCTGATTCACGACGACAATGTTGGGTAGCAGGAAATAAAGGCACTGTTCGGCCTTGTGAGAGAACGATTCATTAAACAACGCCTAAGTTACGTTCCGTTCTGCTAGACAGGATTAATATATATTAGAGGAACTTCAAACGTTGTGGGGGAAAACATCTCAATTATTACCGAAACCCCTATGAAAAAGTAGGCAACAGCATGGCCGATAATAGCCCTTATTGGTGACGCATCATTGCCCCAGATCCTGCTGCCGAATGCAGGAGCATGTGCAAAATTCAGATTGCACTATATATTTAATATTATATATATATAA
>NW_019211456.1:196912-348983 GCF_002443255.2 Varroa destructor | reverse complement strand
ATAATAGTTCAGCCAGCTACAACAAGCTTAACATTAAAGCTGAGGAAATTCTTAAATATGCATTGTTAATTAGGGTAGAATGACACGCATGAGGATGAACTCGAAGTCAAGCCGTCGGGAAGGAAAAAAACATCAACGAGTATATGATTAAGAAGGTTCAAGGAACGGCGTTTTGAGAGCTCAAACCATCTTACATTTCAGAATTTAGGTAATTATCGACTGAAGAGCTTAACGGCTGCAGGACGTATAGTTTCGTCCCTTGTTATAACAATGGACCAATAATTGGCCTTTGTAATCGAAGACACGTTGTGTTGACCGGCAACGGACAGACCGACGGAGCAAACTTCGTAGAAGCATTTGCTGCTCTAGTAATAACGACGATGCGTATGAAGACTGCTAAAGGGAAGGAAAAACGGTACAAAACGAAAGGACAA
This sequence comes from Varroa destructor, assembly GCF_002443255.2. NCBI lineage: Eukaryota > Metazoa > Arthropoda > Arachnida > Mesostigmata > Varroidae > Varroa > Varroa destructor. The sequence goes on along the minus strand of NW_019211456.1, from coordinate 348,549 downwards.
ACAAGAGGTTTCAACGACTCCAATACTGAGAGTTTTCAAAAGACGTTAGAGCTTTTCATAGCTTACCGCCTTTGTATTGCTTGTTCTCAGCTGTAACTGCATCCTAATCTACTTTCTCACGCAGACGATTACCAACTAATCGAAGCGTTATTTTTACTGGATTCGATGGTACACTGATCCTGTGTGAGGACACTGGATAAGCCCAAGAGCTGAGCCGGCTAATAAAACAAACTCCAATTCGTTTCGGTAGTAGAAGACGCTGCGATTAAAGAATATACGTGTAGTGTTCAATTCAAAAGCCGACTACTGCCTAGTGAGCAGTTGCTAGCTTGCATGACTAGTGGCACCTGAGAGACGGATAAGCCAAAGTAAGCAAGAACAAGAATCTAAATAAAATCCAAGAGCGTATGCAAGGACCAGTTAGGTTCGAATCTAATATGATGCTGAAGGAGGACTAAGTATTCGTCCTCGTTAAATCCTTCATACTTAAAAAAAGCAACTAAAAGAAAACGGTAGCTTATCAAAAGAAATCGACCAAGTGGTAATCCGAAGCAGCGTGCCCAAGTACATAGCATGTTGCACACAGATTAAAGTTTTTGACAAATACAACTAAACATTCATAGTTGCCGTTTGTGTATCATAATCACCTCCAATACATGCTCTTGAGGATGCCTTATAATATAATATCATATGCTTCTTACGAATCTGAAAGACCAATCGATATCTTTGGAAATTATTGTAGAGAAATCACTCTGTCTGAATCCTATGCAACTGCGCCGAATGGGTTGATAGAAAAGTTACGGTGCAACGCTCGTAGACAGACTTGGAATATAACCGGCCATAGCCGATTGCTTTTTACGCAATAGATTAGCACATTAGATTAACTTCAAGTTTTGAGTTGATTATCTACAAAATAATTGCAGATTACCTGTTTGAGAAACACAGAGACGAAACCTACATTAATGACGTATTCGGGCAATTGACGGACGTGTAACTACCGGAACCAATAATACTAGCCATACTATCGTGAGCTATAGGCCGACACTAGCCTACTAATGCACCTGAACCGCCTAGGCGCTCGCCTGTCCAAGTACCTTTGGGCTTTCACGAGAGGTTCTCGAAGCCTATGGGGAAGCGGGGTGACAAAATGAAATTACGTGCGAGAGAATATTCGCCGTAGAAGGCAGAAAGGCCGTATATTCTGTGAATAATCATAGCTCTTATTGGGAAATTGTCTCGTTATAGACGACAGTCACCAAGAATGTCGTGACCGCCCTTTTCTCAGTTTTGTACCCTTTTAGCTTATCGATATGTTTGAAATCGGACAATGGGTTGCAATACGTCTATTTTAATGTTAGCGAACTACACGAACGCCGCCGCGCTTTCTGATGGGTCGAGAGCTGACCGGCGACTTCGGGCATCTCCAGCTTTTACAGCACAAAGAATGACCCGACAAAACTCACGTATTATAACAGCCTTTAGCCAAAAAAGGAAGGTATAGTAAGGCAGGCGCGTAAGACGGAAAAAAGTTGCCGCTACAAAAGTACTAATAATAAAACGATCCGATTTCTAGTCGTATAGGAAATGATACGTTACTAATAGCAATAAAAATATGCTAACAACAAAGCAAAGATTTGGTATAATGTTTGTAATGTGTAGATTATGGAGAGGTGTGCATAAACTATAGCGGACAAAGGGTTCTGGTAAAAAATGCAAAATGTTAATGTACAGGAAAACGGTCGGTAGGAAGCTACCATGTCGAAATCATTTTTGTGATGGCAACGATGGAAAAACCGATTCAGTTCGAGCTTTAGAGTAGACGGCTCATGAGAAAACGATTCGCCCGACGGGCGCGTTTGTTCTTCTGAACAACCGAGTTATACACATTCGAATTTTTTATTCTTCCCCTGCAGAAGAACCGATTTCAATTATTTTCGTAAAAACGTATAAGACGTTGCATGTGTATGGCAATGATCAATAAAAGAAGTTCGCAATTATATTTTACCGTGATCACGATATAAGCTAGAGGCACTTGAATGAGTTGTGGCTTTGAAAGCTCGCTGTTTACCTAAGCACCAGATTTATTGTGTAGATAACTAGAAGCACTTTGCCCACTTGATGGTCGTTCGGTATTGAGTTGGTACATGGGTAATAACGTTGCTTCCTCTCCAGTGTTTATTAACATTCAGAAATATTGCGTCTTTTCTCTTTAGGCCATATTTATTTACACTGTGCAATGAGCGGATTTTTTTTTTGTTTTAGGCCGCGTTTGAGCGTTTTTGATGCAAAAAAAAGGTACAATTCGGAAATTCGTTGTTTGCTGTTTCAAACTTTGCTTGAGAAGGCGGCAAGCAACAACCTGTATATGGCATAGTTGCGCTAGTTAAACAAGGCTATGAAGTAGGAAAACCTGGTAGACAAGATAAAGTTGTACACAAGGTTAAGCTACACATAATGAAGTTACCTTGCAGGAGCTTAAGGTCTTTTGTACACAGTGTATCCACATATAACGATTTGAGGATTTCTGGTGAGAAGGAGTAAATAAGTTCATTAAAAAACGGAAACGTACGATGACGGCTACATGATAGATCGATTAGTTTATAGAATCCGAGTAAAACAACATGTGAGAAAAGCGTCCTTTGTCATGGACGACTTTGGGCTTTTCCTCTACCAGAGTTATCTTCTATCGATGAAGTAAACACATCTAGCTTGAAATATGCAGAAGTATATATTGATGCATGAGTGCACATAAGGCATGCCCTAAACGGATACAAATTCTGAACCTATCTACTGTTCACTGCACTATGCCAGACAACCAGCAACAATAATTTTGACTATTTGTACTGTTTATCATATCGAATTGGTACCGAATTCAGCCCTCGCGTCACCGACAGACATACACTTGCTTGTCAATACTGCATCAACTGTGGCTGAATAACTCGATATACAATAATACTTCATTGCGAAAGTCACACTGAAGGACACTGGCATGGTATATAGCTGCCGCCTCGATAATGGTCTGTAAGGTGTTCCACGCATGCTGTTATATTATCCCGCCGTACTGAATTATCTAATGAATTGTAGGTGTATGTAGGCAATGTAGTGGTATACGTAGTTATCGCATCGTTCTGTGAGAAGTTTTGCTTCGTGTCTTTTGTGTTTTCATAGGCCCGGCTATTCGATCCGGGTTCGGTCCGTCGATTCCGCTCCGCCAGTATTCCATGCTCGACATGGATGCCATTGATCCCCTGGGACGGGGGAGAGCGTATGATCCGCTGATCGGGCCTATAGGCACAATGTCGCAACACCACCATATGCTACCCTTGCGGGCCCGGTCGGCGCTTGGCCGTCCCACAAGGACCCCACAGCCTCTATTGGCAGGTCAGTGTAACACCTGTCGCCCTTAGTTGTTCCCTGGTCGATAATCAACAACACATGTCACATTTTGACCTCCCACATACGAGTAGATGGACAGTCATAAGCATGCATGCTCTACAAGTCAACGGGCGAGGCTACGTAAACTTGAATAATCGAGTTCAATCTGTGGTTCGAGATTCGCTGACCAGTGACTGAAAAGGGTTTTGTTACAATGAGTCTATTTTGCCTTAGTTGCAATAATTTCGTCAGTCGGCATTAAGTCGGTAGGCTAATTTGGAATATACTCAACATATACCATTTTCTAATTACAGCCAAAAAGTTTTAATACATATATTTGTCGGTGGTAGATATAAAAGGGTCTATAGCATCAAAAATTCGCTCAAAACCTGTAAACGCACTTCGGCCAGGCATAAATAGAACAGAAGTTTGAATCAGTAACCGTCCCCCACATCTTTTTTCACTTTTACTGTTTTAAAAAATATGTAGTCCTGAGTAGCGGCCTGATCAAACGTCGTCCAAGTCATAGATCTTATGATGTGTAAATGATGTCAAAACAAGCGTATCACTAGAAAATCACCTAATTTCTAACGTTTGATTGAATATTTTTTTAGAACGCTCGTTGAAGCACTCGCCGCAGTACGCCATGGCACAATAGCAAAATTACACATTTCGTAAGGACGTGAACATGAGTTCCCTATCTTTTGTTCCAATAAAAAGGAGCTGCACACAGAGTGTTTGTTTCTAGCTAAATATGCTAGTTACTACAGGTTGAAAAATTGCCACGGCACTTTTCGGATTGAAACAAATAGGCCATTACTTTAACCCGTTTCCCCCTATTCGATTTGCTGGCAGCGGGTCGCGCTTAACCTCAGTTCATCTTTAGGTCAAACATGCGACTCAATTAATTTGGTCAGGGACAACTTCTTTTTTTCTATTTCAGTATACAAAAAAGAATGACACTCAGTCTGCGCGTGCGTATTGTTAAATACCGAGACACCCTTTGCTTTGATGACATAATACAGACGTTCGCGCTACTCTTTCTAGGCGGCCAAGCGAGGAGTCGATCGAAGCCGAGATCGTGGCACCCGTCGCCCTATGTGTCCGAAGACGAGGAAGATCCTGCCAGAGAAGAGCGCAAGGCAAAGATTAAGGTAGTCCTTCCCCATCTGGCTCAGCCCCCTTATTTCCCCGCCGCACAAATTATTTCCTATTGTACATAAACCATGTTTGTCGATTATTGCTGTCGTCACTGAAATATTTTTTGACGGCGTTGTACACATTTTCGAATCTCCTTGACGGTCTTGTAGTAACGCATTCGCTTATCTAGCTTAGAGACGTATGAGCTAGTGTAGTCGAGCGAAAGCACGCGTTGTCTCGTGCTAGGGTCCAGCGCTCCATAGCTTACTCAACGGCAGTACCGCGCGTAGAACTGGAAACATTTAGGCGAATTTTTAAGCAAAGCGATCGTTCTTCAGGTCCGTTTAGATAGGTGCCAGACAGGAAAACGCTAACTACAGCGTGTTAAAGTTAGGGACTAGATAATGAAATTTCATATGTACGTCTATACCTGCACGCTGTTTAACAATATATAATGGCCTGCAATTCAAACTAAAATTTAAGTAACTCGGCTAATTAAAAAAAAACTTGTGTCGTTGTGCCGTTATACTAGAAGCCTTGTTCGTATATCGCAAGCTTAATTCAAGAATCTAGAGAGAACCACTGTTCTTTTACTAAGATGATATGGAGCAAGTCTCTATACTCGTTCGTTAATGAAAAATGTTTGGCCTACTTACCATCTAAGTGGGAGGGCAATGAATAACTAATAAAGGCAATATTCGAAAAAGGAAAAGTTAATGATTGGTTGACTGTGGCATACATCACGCGATGCAACATCAAATACTGTTATTTCGAGGACTGTTCTTATACAAGATACTGTCACATCATTTGTGATGCCGTATTGTAGTACACTGAGCGGCAATAATAAAATGCCGTTAATACCTATAGGTCTTTAAATGACAAGATTTTATTTTGAATCACTTCTACACGGAATATCAGTGTTGAAATGTAGAACTTCCTTAGCTCTTCTTAAATATATCTTCAATCGCAGGCGGAAATCGCACGAAGGCGACAGCAGATTGAAGGTAACGTAAGACTGCAGGACGAGTTATGGAAACTACATCGACTGCAACAGGCCCAAACTTTCGGCCAAGCTCAGCAAGGTAGGAGTGGCACCTGCCATAGACGTGCAGTGCACGCGTATTTATTCCCTTCTCCCTATTTGTCAATGCCGCCACCGAAATGCACACCAATGAGACATACAGACTTCGAATCATAAGCATACCCGGATGCGTACGTATCCATTTTCGCCTGTTGAAAATTAATACACATACGCTTGTGTGTGGATCCAGTAAAAACTTGTCTAGTATTTTAGTAAATTGTCTTCGGTATGCTGAGGGGTATTGTAGTTCGTTTTCTCGATTTTTTGGTTGGACTATATTCCAGTTTTGAAGATCTGTATCGCTGTATCTCACACGACTCACTCGCCTAAATCCAAATGTATCTAAATTTTAGTATAGCTAATAAATTCAAATATATATATATATATGAGTAATGCATATATATTCTTGCTATATATTAGCTCATCAAAAAGTCATGTTCTTAAAGATGCTTACTTGTTTCTATTATATAAATGTACTATTTTATAATTCTAAGTATCATATACAATACAGATACGTGATTTGACATGACACAACGCACTGATGCTAGCTTATGTTCTACGTATGCTGTATTGTACAGTGCCGGGCTACCGAGACGGTGTGGCGGCAGACCCAAGCTTATACGGTACGGGTGCATTAGGTCACCCCACAGGGGGACTGCACCACCCAACATTGAGCGCTGCGATGGGCGCAATGGGTGGTTTTGGCAATCGTGTGCAACAACGGAGCGTGTTGAACGCTATAGACGATTATTTGCAGAGGGATCTGCGTACGCAGACGGGACAGCAGCACTTTATGACATCGCAGAGACCATCCACAGCCTACGGTTACGCCACACAGCAATACGATCCATTGTGAGTACTACTACTATCTCCTACCAACATAAATGACAGCACACAAACGTCTGAAGAAGTCAGTTTTGCTTAGAACGTAACAGAAATTAAGTGTCTTGTCTTACGCTTGTCGTCTGCTTCAGTCAATTTAGCGGTTTAATAGTAGAATAGTTTGCATCAATAGACTACCTAAGTGGTATTTTGGGGACGCATTTTTTACTCGATTTTAAGCTTTGCCTATATTTCAAAGACTTGCAAATTGGCTTATTTTTCAGCCATAGGAGCCAAAACTCTCAATGTCATTAGCATAAGCACATATCTATTACGTTTAGACGTAGATAAGGATTGGTAGGTCCATATAGGTCTGAATGTAGGCGTTACGCAGACTGTTGAGACAGAATAACTATTATCATGATATAGTGCCTTTGTCAAAGTCTTGTGGCTTTGAGCTGGTCTAAGGCTAATTAATGTTCTGAAAGATGTCAAAATTTAGCTAGAAACTGGGTAATATAAATCAGAAATGAGACTCTATGTATAGGCCATTATTTGCGCTCGATTTTATGTGAAGAATTTAATCATTCGACAATGCTAGAGGCAACATGTTTGTCCGTTAGATGACAAAAGCTTTGCTGTTGATAAGAAAGGACGAAACTAATAATTAAGCCTACCGTGGCTATGAATCATATTGCATGAAGGGACGCATAGAGCCAGGTTAGGAATGATCTAAATATTGGCACATACCAACCTTGCATTTCGTCTAAGTCCAAAAAGCCAACCCGATTGTACTAAACGTTGGCTAGTGATAATGGTCATCTAATATTCTGGCATAAAAAACTATCCATGATTAAATCCAAGCCACAATCTAATTACAATGTATGTGTATACGATGCGCTCTTCCATCTTCGTCTAAAACAACCTTCCAGATTTTTTTCAAGCACAACCATAGACACATATATGCTTGATAGTTTGAACAGTGTTTTTATTTTACATCTGGTAAAGTACCAGGAGATAGGCAAATTATTATAATACATAATGGATTTAACTATGCATACTTCCATAGCGGCATCTTAAAGCAGTGCCTATAAACTATCCTAAGAACGTATTACATGGTATAAAATTGTAATGACGTAGGTAGCAAACTCATAGAACAGATAGGACATACAACATAGATGTTGTACTCTGGAATATGCTACACGTGTGCATCTGTGCATCCGAATATGTTCGATGCTAACATGTCTGCGAACCAAGCGCGGTCATAAGTTTCTCGCCCGTCGTGAAACTTTCTTCCTCTATTCAACTTTTTGCCAATAAAAAGTGTGTTTTTTCTTAAAATTTCAATGGTTAAGGATAGAGTCGCTAGTTGTTCGGGGTGGGAAACATGCACAAATGGCTGATGTTTACAGGCCATTATATCTACTACTATTTTAGAGCTTCAAACTTCAGGCGTCACTCTGTGACTGATACTCGAAATGTGCACAAACATAGGGGGAAAACGGTCCTCCTAAGCTAAGCACAAACGAAATAAGCAACGTGGAGAGCGCCAATTGATTGGCGACTGTCTTTTGTGCACTTTTCCAATGCTACACTTCAGATCAAGAGTTACTGCCACGCTGGCATTTCTTTCCAAAAAAAGGTCATATGATGAATCCGCGTGTAACATTGCTAAGGTGCACCGCACGTGGCACCAATCAGACATTTGGCGCTGATTTTCTGGTTTGAATGCCCACCCTAATCATTGTTATATTTCTTGCCTCATGTATCATAGAGATGGTATTGAAGTGCCTTTGTTAAAACTGTGTTGCATTTTGTAAATTCGTTCTTTATTGCAATAGTTTGGGCACATTTCCTGCTACTTTAACAGATGAGATTTCCAACGATCAAAAGACTTTGTTTGAAACTGCTCATTAGATCGAACCCTATTCTGAGATTGGTTAGTTCTGACAATCTCTCAGCAAATTCGTAATCTGTACAATCCTGTTTCCTACTTTTCCACTTTACGCCGACCCATATGGTCGTGGGCCGGTGATGTAAGGTAACTCAGTGCAACAACTATCATAAAAATTTGTACACAAATTGAGAGCATCGATGCGATTCTGTATGTGGTCATAAGGATTTCGTTATCGTGATTTAAGATATCGTAAAGTCGAATAGGTTACTCACAGCTATACGATATAACCAATTATAAACGTGGCTGGGGTAAATTTTTCGACATGGAAACCTAAGCAGAAATAGCACTAGCAGTGAGCATCGATAAAACCCAATTTGTTGTTTCACTTTAACTACAACAAAAAGTTCACCAAAAAGTATCAATCTAACAAGATATATAAATACCTTCTAGGATAAGTTATCACTTAATCTGGCGCTTCTCACTAGTCCATTTACTGTGAATTAGATTTATATTATACTAATTCTTAGGATAAAATAAGTCTTTTACCACCGGATCTATTCATTGTTTGTTTTCTACACTTATATCACGTCAATGCATTGTTGTTAGCTTTCTAAGGAAGTATCTAAAACTTGCATGCTGCGAATGGTGAAGCTTAGAAGTCAGAATGAAATTGGCGGGCATCTAACAGAGCGCATAATTATAAATGAAATGTGCATTAATAGATTAGCTAGAAAAGGACAGTGGCCTATGTCCAGTTTCATTGAAGCTCAGTGCCTTTACCGCAAAAGGTTAACTTAGCCTTTTGCAATCAGAGAGAGTGGTTCCGCCCAATTTGAGGAGAAACGAGCACTCCTGCACTTTGCGGGAAGCCATTGCGCAGAGGTCGCCTTCATAAGGCTTTTGTACGGAATGTCTGTGACATGATACTGATGTTCTAAATAGCTACGAAACAGATCCAGTTAGTATTCAATATATAAGCACTCATTCAAATTTTGGGACTAAGGTAAAACTTATATCCAAGCTGAGTAAGTATGAACCACTGCATAAGCGTGAGCTTACTCCACTTGCTCTTGTTGACTCTGTTGACAATAGACGTTGGTGGCTATTTATTTCCGATGCTACGGCAATTCTGGTTGCAGAGCACGCGGCCAGAAAAGTCTTACTATGGAAGGGCCACTTGGCGGTGTTCAGAGACCTCTAGGGCAACCTATTTCGACATCAGGCTATGGAGCTGTGAGAACAGCTGCCGGCATCCATCAGCCCGGTTACTACAAGGACGACCTTTATGCAACGATACCTCAGCGCAACGGAGCGATCGGGCCCTCTTCGCGGCCTCCGCTCTTTCGCGGTCGTAGCCTGGGGGACGAATACCCCGCGACCGGCGGATACCCCGAGACCCTCGGCCCGGCTGGAATCAGCCATGGCCAGCCCGATCCTGGCTATTCAATGGATATGTATGACGATCGGTAGGCACCAGCAGCGGAAACAGATCCACAAGAGATCTGACCTGATTATACTTTTATACCTTTTACCAAATTCAAACATAAGCCTGTTTGTTCAATATCCAGGATCCGTCATCGATCCCTCTTCTTGTTACTAGCGTGGTCACTAGTTACTAACGTGGGTCTGCACAACATATTTTGCGATTGCATGTAAAGCGTAGAATTTTCTATGTCATACGTAACTCCTTCAACTTCTTAGGCATCTACTCCGGATATCTGTTTTCGAATTTCCGTAATTTAGCTTACCGCACCTGGTGCTCTGCATGTATATAAATAGTTGTTGCTTGCCTAAAAGTATCATGTTTATATTTTCCGGCTCGTATTCCGTTAAATTTTTCTCCTATCAGTCAAAACTTCATTCTAGCACGACATAACACGACACGTTCCACTTAATCATTGTTCTATAGCTGTAAGGATCGTAACGATTCTTTCGTTTTTCTTGCGGTTAACGTATACATATTCGAATGCTGGTTAAGTACTGCCGATGGTCTTCGTGAGTGAGCCGAGAGGTAGTAAAGACAGAGACCATAAACTTGTGCGACGATGCTATATGTTACAGGATGGCGATGGCGGGTCGGCGTCACCGAGACGTGGTTTCGACATCCGTTCCGTACGTTGAGCCGTTGATGATGTCAGCCGATTTCTCGCCGTTCACGACGGATCCTGAGATGACGCCCTCCGACTCGATGGCCACACCAGCCATGCCGTTACTTCCCGACATGCCCACCAGATCGAGAGGAGTGCTTGAAAACCTTGGCAGCGTGCCACTGTCAAGTCAACGTCATATGCGCTTTTGTAAGTTCCAGTAGATCACTACAGGTTGATCAGTGCCGCTTAGCGTTACTCACTGCAACGCCTGAGACCCGTCCGTCCTCTTTACTGTTCGAAAGTAGAATTCCTTCCGTTGCTTCAAAAGCAACTCAACTTAAGTGTAGGCTAAATAAGTTTCCTTTTCCACCTCGCGTGGGCGACTTCTGCAGCGTAGCCGTCGTTAAACTAGTCTGAGCTTGTCTATAATACAGGTACGCCATTTTTTGCCTGAAGGTCCCATGATAGATCATTTTCCGACAAAAGTATTACTCGTACCCATAGTCGACCCTCCAATTACTTGTAGATGGTGCTTGATAAATAGCTGTCGGTATTCTGATTATCGAATTAGTATTGTGAAATGATGACTGTTATTATGAGTCTATGCTAATGACTGTTGCGGTCGGAATGATGATAGTGATTGATGATGACTGATGTACTCATTCTTCTGCTGCTACTCCGTTTAATGCCATGGCCTGCAACTTACCTGGTTTTAAAGAGTATTATAAGAAAGATCGCTGGATGACAAAAAGCAAGATAACCATGGCTATGTGAGTGTTGCACAAGTCTTCACCCCACAAGTATCAATTTCTGTTTGCTGAAGTTCGTATCCGACTATATATAATTTCATATATACAGTATTATGGTATGTATTTACCGGGTTTAGTGAGTTAATCAAGCCTGATTAGTTAGAAACGGCCCTGTAGCGTGAGGGATGTTGTTTGCTGACTGATTGATGACTTCACTAAATGTTGATCGATGGCTCTCAGAAAATCGCTCAACCATTAAGAACCGCAAACCATTAAAGCAACTTAATCGACAAGTTATATGGCAGTTATATGTGGTCGTACTGGCCCAATAAATACTGCACGAGCCGAAGAGGCCTGTCTCTTGATTGATAATTCTGAATTAAATTGGGTAGCTGATGGCGGTTCTTTCGAATGACGATAACAACTGCTCTTTCTATTACATATTTCTACCATGGCAATCGCTATTATTGGTACTTTTCGTTCGAATACCTTTATTCATTAATGCCAGTTCTCATTGCTAGTACACCGACTATGATGATGCAAATGAGGATCATGATGGCAACAGTGATTGACTGATTCGTGATTGACTGGCCACCCTCTTATACTGCGTGCTTATTGCCTGAATGGACTGGATTAGTAGACTCAGGGATGTCTTCAGACCTCGCTCACCTGCAAAAGTGCCAAGTGCCGCCTACACTGCAAGCAATCCTGTCTATGCAAAGAGCTGTACAGAGCCAAGTAAGACTCACGTATGCATATTTCCATTGTATGTACTTTCACACCTCAAGGATTCACTCGTTTCATTCATCTATGAAGCATCATTCGCTCTTTACTTTAACCTACTTCTAGTGTCAGTTCGTTTCTTTTCTCCTTGATATGACTTGACGCGGAGGAGAATTTTGTGTAGGTTGCTCTTCGAACGAGTCAATTTAACCTATCGCCCTCCCTTCCCATTTGTCTCACTTATGAAATTAGCACCTTTGATCGAAGTTTTCCTCTTTCTACCTGTCAATGCAATCGAAGTACTAATTGGGCATCAGCCTTTTTTGAGGTTGACACGAGGAGTCCCTCCCTCACCAGACATGTCCGTCTGTTTCACGCTACACATACATTGTCATGCAACCTTTGTACTATTATACTATTACTATACGAAGAAATTCTTTTTGTTATAGATTTTTTGCTCCCCTTCCCTCCTATTCAACGTTTTATCAGAAATATTCTTGTCTGTAAGTGCCTGTACGTAAATCTACCAACATCTTTCAAACCGTCCGTAATTTAACCTGTGACGAAACGACACTGCCACTGATTGAACCTTTCCAAGACGAAGGACTACGCATACTAGGAACGCCTCTCAAGTTTGTCCTATCGTCCGCAGCAACTATTACATATAACCTGCCTACAGTGAATTTGGATGAACTCAAATGTCTTTTTACCTTTTCGCCGCATCCATTGATCATGCCCCACATATGTATGTCAGAATCGAAATACTTGGCCAAATATCCAGCTTGATTACTTTAAGAAGTACGCTACACCAGGGTTGGGTACTGTTATTTAGGCAGAAAAAATAGATTGCAGACCTAACCTAACCATATTAAACCAGGTTCAATTCGCGCTTGAGGTCAATTGATTGTTTTCGTGCCGTGCTTTCTGCTTCAGAATTTAGGATTAGCAGTTTAAGGAATGTTTACATATTCGAGATGCATCAATCAGTTTTTAAAACTTTTTTCAGAGCTTACCTGGTGCCCCATGGTGTCGCCTGTTTTGAACATGTCATTTGTGCTCTAGACCTTATGGTAGATACTTTTCTTCCTCCTTTCTTAATTACTTCTAAAGCAATGCCTTGAGAATTATGTTATTTAACATAATATTTTTTATCTTTTATATTTCTATAAACCTGTTAGAAAATGGCATAGCTTTCCAACCATGCCCTAGCTTATTCCGAACACTGATTGTTATAAAATTTCATCATATAAATTAGATATATATAAATGACGTTTGTCTGGCGGGACGGAGCAGAGAGGGAACGCAGAAAATACGTTAAAGCTCGCTGTACAATCAATATGCAACACTATAGTAGTGTTAAATATTGGCTGTATTTCTTCTGAGTCGTATAATCATTGTTGATAAATTGACGCTCGACCGATCGGTACTCACAGAGGTCTTATTTCAGCGGGAGCCACGGGTTCGTTTGGGGGGCCCAGAGACCAGCCGCTTGGCAACAACCCCCTGCCATATCGGACCTCTTTGCAAGGAGCAGCACCGCTCCCACTCCGGCCACTACAGCCAGCAGTGCCCGGTATCAACCAGCTTTTGCAACAACAACAGGAACTTCGACAGCGTACCCAGCAAAGCAAGTTGCCAAGTCGTGCCTACCTCCAGCCAGGGCCCGGCTACAGCGCGGCCTCATTCAGCGGCCCTCAACGATATTCCCAGACCCATCCGGGAGGATCTTCAGCAGTACCAACCCACTTTACAACAGCAGCTGCAACGCCGGCCAACCTTCTCGCTACACACCAAATACCCCTTTCAGATAAAGCGAATTTTGCTCACACGGGACCATCCCAGAGACCACTCGGTACCGCCCAATGGTAAGCTGGATTGACAAAACACCAAATCAGGGCTATTTTGACAGCGTGCCACGGCGCTCGGCGGAGATCCAGAAGTGGCTTTTGGAATAGACCCCGTTACACGTGTACTAGTAGGTGTTCCCCTTTTTGTGTTTTGTCAATTGTCATTGTCTTGCGTTTTGGCGTTTACCTAGGGGAGACCGTGGCCAGCGGTTTTGGTGTTGAGGTGATTGGCGGACGTTATTGCGAAGACGCCCTTGGAGGTCTGGGAGCGTTCGTCACTCAGGTGGCGAATGAAAATTTAACCAAGGGAGAAGTGCGTGTAGGCGACCAGGTGGTCGAATGGAACGGCATCCCCTTACAGGGCCGTGGGGCCGATGAGGTACGCCAGATAATCGCGCGCACACATGGAGAGCCCGAAATTGAAGTCGTGCTCAAAAGGTAAGAATTTGGGCCTGCCCTTGCTAGTTGTGCTTTGGTCTTATTTACATCAAACATAAACAAACTAGCTCAGACATTTTATATTAATTGGATTTTTGTGTTCCAGTGATTCCAACCATATCCCCCAGTCTCGAACTCGAGCACCTCAAATGCATCAAGCCTCAAGTACCTTGTCACCATCTCGGGAGAACTTAGCAGACGAAGATAGAGTGTCAACAGGTACGTAAAGGACTACATTTCTAGTACAATAAACACCCAGGCGGTATTATATAGTGATTACACCATCTGAAAACCTAAGCTACTGTTTTTATCTATTGTTGACTGCATATGAAAGCAGTAACGGGGCGCTTGTAGTGATTGTGTACGTACTCGTTAATAGTGCCACCGAAACCATCAAATGGTAGCCAACATGGCGTAAGATAGGCATCTTATAAGGTATACATATGCCCACTATTGGTAACGAGATAAGGCCTTATTAACAACCAATGTTGAATGCGGCCATTGGAGTAAATATAATAAATCTTCTATCAGCACTGACTAGTTAGATGTATTATCAATAATAATAATAATAAGAGACAAGATACAGAAGATTATGATCCTACTATACTGGTATATTTTGAGACTACTAAATCAATCGTTTTCTTTAAGTGGAGGTCTCATCTATAATCACAACGGTCTTCCCATCCGTACATTAACTGCAAGCATTAATCCACCCACTAAATCTGAATATAATCAATTTCAGGAAAAATGTGTTTCGAAAGCATTTGCATATATATATATATATATATATATATATATATATGGCTATTCCAGTGCCACCTAGCTCGAAAAAACTCGTTTCGAGCAAATCGTTTAATGTTCGCTAAAGATCAGTCTTGTAGACGAAATAATCTTTACTACTTCTATTTATACAGAATATTATATTAGGTCTGTCTGCTCAATAGGTCCTCCGTCAGGATATATGCGTCAGTCACATTATCATTATCAGCATCACCATCATGAAGGCAGATTGTTAAACGACTGTTTCAGGAAGAGAGCTATTTAGCAAATCTAAAGCAGCAGAAAACTGGGAAGTGAAAATTTGGTGTTTTTTTTCAGTTCAAAAGAGTTTTATCAGACAATTGGCTTACTGAAGTTACTTTACACTTTTTCTAATGATATCAAGCCTGATGGTATTGGTTGCCGTCGGCTTATCAGCTAAGCTAGCTACGAGTACCCCGTCTCAACGGGTGAGACAAGAAGGTAGCGATGGCGACGCATGACCGGTTTGTCGTTGGATGGATAAACATTAGTTCTGGCTTTCGTCAAATTCGTGAGATGATAGTAGTCTCTGTCGTTTTAGTATATCCGATATAGTGATAAGATTCATTGTCCGGTAACCTGAAGAAGCCAGTTGTTGTCCATCACTCGCCAGTCGCTAATTTAGTCATTGTGATGTTTCATCTGTGTAATGTGTTATATCTACCTATGCTTTTATTTGTTTCCTAAGCCAATGTTTTCGTTAAGTCGTATCACAGTGTAGTTTTTAATAGGACTAATCGCACTTTCCGTAGAGGAATACGTTCAGTGAGACCTCCGTTGCATTACTGATTATAAAATTTTTTTTACCCAAGCTCCAAGTTCGCCTCAGCTAAACTAACTGAGATCCATGACCTTCTCATGTAATATAACTTGCAGATAACAATATCAGGACACCGCCAACATCAGGAAATGTCTAATGAATCATGAACGAGTAAGTTTTTCGAGGTAACGGATATGAAATAGTAGAGAGTTTTAAATATATCTGCCTTGATAAATTGGGAAATATGTATTATACGTAGAAAACTTGTTCATCGCGGTGGCGTCTAGGGATCAAAGGTCATTTGTTTATGGTCCTTGTCACGTTGTTTATAAGCCTCCCTCTATGGAAACATGCACAACGAATTAATTGCCGACTAAAACTATTTTTCGAAGTTCTTTAAAACTTAGTACATTAAAGGACAGAAATTTCCTAATAGTATTTATAATAATTATCTAATTTGTGTGCATTGACACTAGAACTATGCCTTTCCAACGATTGTAATTGTCCTGAAACCTTTTCTGCGAACGAAATTCGAGGGTGTTTGCGAAGCTGTATGCGTAAACTGCCTGATAATTTTTCGAAATTGTTCTGTGACGTCCGGATGATTTTGACCGCAATTATTGTCATCATAGTTATTATTATCATTAGTAACCTTCGTGTAAGGGCTAAATTAGACAATCTTTGCTAGACTGCTAATCCGGATGACCCAGACCAGAGCCAGGCAGTTGGCCTTACCTCGAAGAGCCAAGAACCGTATAGTTTGAGTGCCCATTGCGAATCACCGACGGGATCGACTAAACTATACGCTAACAGATCTAAAAACAAAACTCTTAATTCAAGCTAGGGTAGTAGGACATCGTTCCTAAATAAAAATGTGTACCAATTATGTCTACTGCTTTTACACGGATACGATATTTATAGGTTATAGTCATGTCGTCCATTACTATTTCGCCGCTTGACCTGACCCATCCTGAAGCTGTGATTCTGCTTGAATCAGTTCTACAGAATCACACACTAACATATACAAACACAAATGTAAAGTAATCCCTTACCGGTGGTGTGCGATGTGATACATTATATTGATGTCATATTGTTTTTACGCCCAAGCTTTCCCCTAACACTGATTCAAATCATGGCTTTAAAGTTCTCCAATGACTACTACAATAAAGCGACCTCATTTAAACAGCGGCAGTCAATAACCATTGCTATATTCTAATCCTGGATGCTTCTATTGTCGTGGCTATATATATTTATGTTGGGCTTTAATGGTTATGTCATCGTGTGGTATTACGGCGTTGGTTTAAGCAGTCAATGTTAGGTGATGAATGTTCAGCTTAATGTTAGTGCAAACACATTGTATAGGGTGTCTGTGCGCTTTATTATTATCAGTATAGTTAAGGTATCATTTACGTGTTCGTTCTTGATTAGCTTACAGAATGTACAAGAGCCGATTCGTGGGGAAGTGATGGTAAGTGGCACCTCTGTACTAAATATCGTTCGTATGGTTATTCAGCCCTAACTCAAATGGTGCAATAGATGGAGTTATTTCGTGAACGAGGCGTCAGTCCTGAGCGAAATAGGTAAAAGCGGCAATAACAATGTTTGAAATCAATTTTGCTATTGTTACAGCTGCAGATCTGTCACGACTTTCGAACGCGCATCCTTTACGTCGGCGTATTGAAAGCTCGCCATCCATGGAAAAGTCACCATTCATCGCGATCGCTCAAGCCATATGCACAGTGCACACTCATGCCCGGCGACAGGTGTGCAGATTGTGAAATATTTTTAATATAGAACATACATGCATACTCTATATTTATAATCTACAATAAGAGTAATAAGGTAGGCTCTTTTCGTACAAAGCTGTAACCAAGTAGTGTCGGTTTATTCATCGAACAAAAAAAGCACCGTTTTACTGAAGCTCTACTAACAAAATAGTTCATTGTGAACTTGCCATTAGTCGTCACAATTCATTTGTGTTTCTAAGTTTACGTCTGTCTTCTTTGCTGGCAGAAATTGTCAATTTCTAGTGTTAAAGAAGCGGTTCAGCCTTGTTTTAAGACCCTCGTCACTGCTGAATGTACGGAAACGGATACGTAGACATGCGATCCGGAAAATACTGCAAGTAGCAAGGTATTTTGTATTTGAGTTCTTGCCAGGCGTCTTTCACTATTTTTGTCATGTGCGGCCCAATACTCTCATAAAGGAGGATGACTTTGCCTAATCTTATAGAGTTTTTTCTCTTGGATCGCCTTGTTCAATAGATGCAACTAGACCAAATGCGGATCTTTGTTGACCGTCTTCATTTCTTTTTCTTACGCATTTTCCTATCTTTAAGATCCTTCAACTTGCGCCAAATACAACGCATGTCTTTCTAGATGGGATACCTGGCTTAGCTTTAGGCTTCAGATTCCCTGGAGTTACCTTTCTTCTCTTTATGTCGATGTGGTGACGCTACTTTTTGTCACCGGTGACAATTCCATATAGAAACCTATCATTACGGCTGCGTATTGCTCGATACTGGGCGAGATTGTCGAGCACCTAATTTTTGAGGGGATCGCAAGATTCGAGATACCCGCCGACAGTCACATGACTCTAGGCTTTTCGCCTAATATATGAATTATTTGTTAGCTGTTTCACTTTAAAAACGCCTCCAGATGATCGATATGTATCTCTCTCTCTTCCTATATATATACTTTATGTTCAGTATGGCCATTAGCCATTCCATCAGATGGCTGGCTCCCAGCGCGAAACAAACCGTACGTTCGTTTCGCAGTGTTCTCAGCTTCGAACCCAGACCACAACGTACACTCATGATTAGCAAGTAAATACGTTACCCGCTAAACTAGCACGGAAAATCATCACGGATTGCCGAACTGGTCAAGCTGCATCCCCCAGTTCCAAGATGTCATTATTGAATTTAGCAAACAACTCTAAGTGGTTTTTTCAGTAGAGTAGAGTAAAATGTATAGTGCGATTTCGGCATGTCTATTACATTATGAAATTACAATCAATTGATGCAGAGAGCAGCTTTGAATGTTATAGAAAAGGACGAATTGTTAGCGTCAACGTTGAACGTCGTTTCAATGGGATCTGATAGGAACAACAAGAGCGCATGTTTGTGATATGATATTTTCAGAGAGCGGAACATACGTCGCGCGCATCCAGTGTTATCGGTAGAGCCCACGTGGAACCAAACAATGCTTTATCCGGAGGTAGACAATGAACAGCTGAGCACGCGCCGGCTTGTAGTCAGCCTTTGGAGCTTTAGATCACCGCCAGAAGCCGTGCAATCCTCTGATCTAGAAATCGATAAAATTGTCCCTGATTATGGCTGTCACGATAGTCATTTCTTCATCGGAGAGGTAAATGCCTTACAACTTAATTGTTATGTAGCAAAATATGTTGCAGTGCTTTAAACGGTAATTTTCGATTAGGCCGTTAATTTTCCATAAATGACTTCATCATTAAATCCTAGCGTCAAAACACTGAAATATATATATGTCTGTGTGTGTGTGTGTGTGTGTGTATGGAGAATTCTTTATATTCTAAAACATTGCTATCTACGTTACCAATATTGAGCAGCTTGTCTTTTTGGCGCACGTCAGTGGTAGAGTGACAATATGATTTCATATAATCAACATAGAAAATCTGTCTATCAATTCATAGTAATTGATTCCCCTTGAGTTAAGTATGTACCATCCTGTTGATTGTCTTTTTACAGGTAACGGTTGATTTAATGCGTGACGCTGACGAGCAGGAAAGGCGGTGCACTTTAGTAAGAAAAGCAGACAAGCCACGAAGGTTGGTGCACTATCGTCAACCAGTCCTGGACGGTCACAGTCTTTTCTGACCGCCTCAAAGAAAATTTGGCAGAGCGCTCGTCTGCGAAAATGGTTTCAATGCTACCAGGATCGACCGGCTGCCACCACAAGCAGTAGGTGTTGTTACAAACAGAAACGTGATCCTTGATGTTATACACATACTTAGACGACGCTGTATCCGCTACGCAGTCAGCGTATGCCAGCGCTACTAATAAATATTAACAGAATTTTCTATCGCGCTCATTGTATAGTTCCTTCCAATCCATGCGAACGCCGTGCACAATTCAGAACCTTACAAATTCATGCAATTAAAAGAATGCAGTTAGTAACACGCATGCATAAAGTTCTCACCAATTTCTTTCGACAAGCCTCCACTGATGTAACTCGAGGTTTCGGTGTATCTATTGACTTTTTTCTTTTTAGCTTTTCTTTAAGACTTCACCATCGTAAGCGGCCGATATTTATATTAACTACTCACACAGATCGGTCTCTACGCACCTTTATCTCGGTGCTATTTTCTAGATTCTGTGAACTTCATGTTTAGTGAGGATTTGTGTAACGTTTCATGGCATGGAACCTATGTCCACCCACACGTCAGAGATCCATTTACAACGTGGCATTTAATATGAGGAGTTGAGCCTTAATGAGGCAAGCCGAGTAATACAGCAGGAGAGGGTTTAACCCTTGGCAAATTCGCTGAGTATACTAAGCTGGCGATCCCATCTTGAATACTATATGGTACGTAGCATTTAAATTTGCATTGCCAAGCAAGAGTACGGTAAAACCAACTGATAAAACAGGACTCAAGTAAAGATTGTTTACACAAAAACATTGAGTCCTGTTTCTGGTACTGGTGGTATCTGAAATTATAAGAGCCGTATGACACAATCGACATGGTTAGCGTAGATCTTTGGAACCCTTCACAGCTGTGTCATCCGAATAACTTTCTCTCATTATATTTCTACACAAGGCGTTAGTAAAAAGACTGAGCGTGTTCTCAGCGGTTTTACTGATGTGAATCGTGAAAGTCAATTTTTATTATAAAAATTACCAATTTTATCCGCTTTATTTTCAATATCTATTGATCCAGGTCGCAGAGTATGTGACTTTTTGACTGCAGGTCTTTTAACGTTCACTTACCGTTCTGTAACAGAAGCAGTATACTATCAATACGGTAATACGTCATATCAACAGGCGTCTTAAAACATGTAGAGCCTCTGAAACCGGTTTTGGATAAAGGACACATTCATAATTATTAGGCTTTTTAGTGCCCGACGCTCTACATTTGCTCACGTAAGTGAATTCGATCATTTTCCAACTGAATCATGGCGCTTATTCATGACATTTTATCGTGTCCAAAGATAGCCGGTGGAATATCTAGACAAGATGTCTGCTGAACTGACAATATATTAAAGTACGCTACGAGTAGACAATCGAGAACGGCAATCGGCGGCCCTAAACTCTTCGACGGCACCCTGTTACTAAGATGTTTTGCTGTTCCATTGCGGTGCCACTATTGAACTAATGTAAACAAACGGTAATTTTAAATTGTTTCCTTTGCTTATATTATTGAAATCTGGCGAAGTCTTATTTTGTTAATTTTCATTATATCATTTTGTTTCCAATGGGAATGATTGAAAACTATTAAATATGCCTCTCATAATGTTTCGAACCGATCGTCCAATGCTATGTTTACGGTCTAAAGAAACTTTGTCACTTACAGTGATTCGTACAATAGCCTAATACATACATCTGGAGCGTATAGTAAATGATAAATCATATAAATTATTACAGAATACAAGGTACTTACATCTCTGCATATAGCTAACACTATGCTCGATTTAATCGTCATAGCCCCAGAATACAAGATTCGGAAGGTTTTCGGATACACTTTGGAAAGCAGGTTGAAACTGGGTGCGAAGAATGCTTACGTGATAATTTTATTTTTCGATGAACGATGTCAAACGCTAAATCACCGACACTCGATGATACACACCTTGCTCCTTGTCTCGTTTTCAGGCGGTCAACGGTGGCTCATCTATTCAAAGAATACAAAGCGTGGCAAATTGTCTTTAGCGAACGGTGGCCTGGGCCTCAAGTCGTCGCCTAAAGGACCACTTATTTCATCACCATATTTGGCTGTTAATCCACTTCTACCGCGCAGTCCTTCTGGCCGAGGAGGTGGCACCCTCGGATGCTGTTCGTTAGGAGGGCACCCCGGACGTTGCCCCGTTACTTAAATACAACAGAGAGAAGGATCGCTCCCAACACGAACTGTTATGCTAAGATCGACAAGCGTGGTTCCGCTCAAAACTCTTCGCCTGGATCATTATCGTTAATGACCATACATTGTCAACGATTAGCATATGCTAAATATACTCGAACTCGAACAGATCACATTAGTGTATGCATAATAAACACTGCGGTTTTCTGCGCGAAAGACGACTAAAAATCAACTACTCGATAAGTGGAAGATGACCAACGATCGTACACACAAATGTCGACGATCTCATTTATAGATGGTTTTTTTAACAAGCTGATCTGTAAACATCTTTGAAAGCCTTACACTTATCTGGCTTCGTTTAGCTAGATAATAATTGATTGTTTTACAGCTACTACCTGTCGTCCGGGTTTGTCCAGCTGAGAACAACTGTGAAACCACGAATCTGCTGCTTGTCGACTGCCGCAGTCGCGATGAGAGCCCTTAAACTCTATCGAAGTGTACAATTTCAGTTGCCTTCAGTGCCTTCAATTGTTTCGTCGACTTTTCTGTTGGCTGTGCTCCACAAACTGTCAAGTACTGAATATCTACTACAGACAAATCTATCTACAGGAAGTTGAGTTGCCTTTGTGCCGGTTCTGTGCTGATACGTTAGCCGTTACACGAAATCCTTCAGATTTCGTCTAACGTAAGTGTCATGCTGCGCTAAATGAGACTATAGAAAGGTATGAACAGACCTAGAGCCCGATGTCTTGATGACGCTTCGAGTAGGAACACATAGACACGTAAGTATAGAATGAACCTACCTCGAGAGAAACGCTCCGAAGGTAGGGATTTTGTAGGCTAGGCTTTTAGCCACAAACGATTCAAAGGCTAGTGCGCTTTTCTTTGCCGTCCATTGTCGGCTAAAAATCGATGGTTGTCTTCGGTGGGAACGTTTCGCACTGTAAACAGTTCTATAGAACATCGAGCAGCGGCCGATTCCCACGGCCGGCAATGAACACTTCGCTTGAATAGTCGCATCATCGTTTATTGAATTATGTCGTATCGCCTCGACTTTATCCGAAGCCCGCTAAAATAGGGCGAGTCGGAAATCGAGCGAATGGTAAGCGTACATCGGGCTCAGCTAGAAGAGAGAACAGCAATAGACAACAACCGTGCTGGGTTTATTCAACACGGCGCAGGCTATACACCTGACGAAAAAAATAAGCTCCATGACTTACGCGAAATGTTCCGTTGAAACTACCGCCAAAGCTATTGTAGTAGTAATATGATAACAAATCGAAGAAAGACCGAATCATTTTTCACAATGGATAATATCATGTG
Source organism: Varroa destructor (assembly GCF_002443255.2). Lineage (NCBI taxonomy): Eukaryota > Metazoa > Arthropoda > Arachnida > Mesostigmata > Varroidae > Varroa > Varroa destructor. The sequence continues at coordinate 325,455 of NW_019211456.1, read as the reverse complement.
ACGCACGTTTCGCTTCCGGAACACTGCTCCGGGGGATATCTGCGATGCCTGATACGCCAGCGAAAGTTGTTGACCTATGGCTTCGGTCAAGAGATAGTGAGTCATAAATGACTATGTTATAATATCTATAATTTATTGTCAACAGCACCCAGCACAGCGCCGGCTTCGTAAAGAATCAAACACTTATAGAGCCCATCCTAAACACTACGGACCCTTTTCCATCGAGAGTCGAGACATCACCTGAGGACAAGATCTGCTCCGTTGCTCCTGTCGTTGTGAAATTGTATTATAGTTCTTAAAGGATGATGATGGTGATGGTAACAACACTGATCAATTGTGACGAACCAGTTGTAAGAGTGACCTTAGATAATTAAAAAAAGAAAATGGGAGGAAAAGTAAGCAACTCGGTGCGATCGTATTCACTTAAGCGTATGGAGAGCCAAAGACGGATTGTTCGGTTAATTAGTACAAGTTAATTAATTATGGATGAAGGGCGGCAACAGATTGCGCTGTTGTTGCTATGTAAGGAGTTGCATACCGTTAGCAATATAGGAGGCCTCAAGGTTTGTTTTTTTGTATATCTCTTGTTTTATGAAACATATCTTGTTCTTATTCGTTTTTGATACAACTTTGTCAGCTGTAAAGAATGCATCATATAGAGGCGCGCGGGTCGAATGGTCACATTCAAGGGACCTTTTCCCGCTATCCTGGCCCAACATTGCCGCTTGAACAAAGCTGCCTCTGGCAGCAATACAGGCATATATACATTAAACTAATATCTGATTGCGGCTAAACTCTATGTATGCCATGTGCGATAGTATGGGGCAAATCTACAGGCGACACATTACATAAGCGACGCATTACAGAAAACAATGCTGAATGGAAATCTAATGATGGAAACTAATATGACATATACATTACCTAAACCACTGATACACTGCTAACAAGAAAGACCCAGCACGGCAAGACAAAACTTTCAAATCGGATGAACACACTTTAACACTTGGCCGAGGGCTATCTGCTCAGAGACGCGTACGGCGTCCGTAGATGCTGAGATAACAATTTGTCCCTCGGATCCTAATATTATTAGAGGAATGGAATTTAAGCTAAGCAACAGTTGACAGTCTGATCTCTAATAGATCCTCGTGTGGCAATCAGCGCGCACCGATGCGTAAGTTGTTATAGTTAGATTAGCATTACAAGTGATTTTCTCTAACAATCGCGTGCCAACCAACCATGACACAGACCAGAGTTGGCAGAACGAACAACAAAATCGAAGATATCTTCATGGCCATTTGGTAGAAAAACAACTCGAGCATCGACTTGTAAGCGAAAACGTTACTGAAAGAAGAGAAAACTAACGTAGACGCTACAAGAACAGCTATGACTCATCTTAGACTACCATAAAAAATATGGAAAAAAAAAAACAGGATAGGCTACCTCATTACAAAACGTGCAGCAGCAACAGCAACGTAAGCACCAGTCAGATAGTCCGATCGATGCCAGGCGTACGACCGAATTTGCTATTTTCCGCCAGCAAAAGTGCTGAGAATTGTATGCCACTAAATAGAGATAATAAAACCGTAGAGAAACGGTAGTATGTGCGTGAGTTTATTCTACTTTTTCTTTTTCCGATAGTCACTAACGATTTATACAATGACGGCAGGCAGGCAAGGGAGCTGGACGAACGGTGCAAGCTTGTCGGTGCAAAGTCGTAACGTTACTCGTCGCTTTGCCATATGACGCACGAATGCAATAACACTCCAGACAAACAGAGAACACCGTAGACATGTGCGACTGAAACAAAGGATGAGCTCGAAGCACAATGACACAGGTCTACGTTACGATACGATCGACGAGGTTGTCCGTCCGAATTTGGGGTATACTGCTTTAACTCGTTTTGTCATTTCCACTAGGCCGCTCCCAAGCGCGCCATGACCACCATTACTCCTCGTATCACTAATAATTACTACGACTCTCATTAGCTACAGCTGCTAATGACGTTAACGTAAATGGTAGGTCCAGAATGAGGACCGCGTTCCTCGAGCAGATAATCATCCGTATACCAAACCGGTTACCAATTAAATGTCAAATCAAGAAAATGATTAAACTAACTATGAATAAACGGCTACGCAAACGGATTTATCTGGTACTCATACGTCGTTCGGTGAGGGTGCGTCGCCATGTGTTAAACACAGGCAGCCAATCGAAAAATCGCTTTCATTACGGCTGCTTCTTCGGTGTTTTAGAATACTAACTACTACTATCGGTTGCTGCCCGCTAGGTAAAAGCAGTCATTTGATAGACGATGATGCGAGTGAATTGGTTTGATCCATTCTACCGGAAGTGATAATGGCCTGTCTTTGCCAATTGTGTCAACTCAGTCATTCAGTCCTTTCATCTCCTATGATTTCTTCTTCTGACCTGTAGCTATGACTTCTATATGCTACGAATTAGAGCTATCTATGAATAACACGACAGTGGACTTCCTCTGCCAGTCCCAGTCCGCAACAGATGGCATAAGTGGCTGCTGTCGCCATTTGTATCATATCTGTACAACGCTACAAAGCAAAAATGATCTACATAAATGTCCGTTCAATTCCTAATCTTCTTCGCCCAACATGAAATACTATTTTATTTAATGAAAATAGTAATCATCATCATATTATAGCGGTTACCGCGATAGTGATGATGGCGGTAGTGGTCCTTACCTGTCGCTTCCAACTTTACAAGGTTTTCTAGCCTCTCTTCTATTCTGACACGATAAAACATCGTAACGTTACAATAGCATCCATACTGCTGTTAACAGCAGCATATATATACACATATGTGCACTCTGCAAAGATACACGTGACGATAGTAAACCTAGCTGATAACTTTAGCCTTTTTCTATTTTCCTCGATTCATTATTAGTGCAGTACAACGAGGTAAATGGTTATTACTATTGCGATCCATTTAAGCGTAAATTTTCCACCTACCAAGTGAAACCTATCAAGCGCTTCTTACTAGAAAAAAACCACGGCATATGGCACAATGCAACTTACGCTTACTTCCATGACGCTGACCATGATGAAACAGTGAAGTACTACTATTAAGGCCTATATCTCAATGTGTGCAAATGCTGCCAGCGGCTAGTAAAGCGGCTTACAGATACCATTAGCAACACAACACCAAGCAAGATGAATATCGTTCTAGCTTCAAAATGAAGCTTCGAGGAAATCTAATCATCGACACACGATGAACCTCTGAATGGCCCCTTTTAACGCTTTTCTGTGGTGAGGAATTTCAAATACGGACCAAGATAGTATCCCTTATCATCTCTATCTAACGGCAATTTTGTATAACTCGATAAGCAGCTGATGTGGAAAAACAATGAACAATCGGCGATAGAGGCCGCATTCTCTAAGCCAGCCTCTCTCCAATGCCCGTCACATTGCCCCGCGGTTTTTATTAACTCGTTGCGTCGGATCTGTTAAAGACGGTAATAATTAGCCAATACTGTTGCTACAATTGTACTCAGCGATTGCACATATACTAATGATACCATAAATGTATATTATTTTCTATCACGGATAGTGTATTCGTAATTATGTGTCAGAGAGCGTTGACGGCTTAATCCTACACTGTCACTTTCATCGTCGTCGTTATTGAACAATAAAAGCATACTGTTGCTTAGTGTGACAACAACAAGAGTGAAAATTGATAAACGAACACACAAGTAAGTTAATGGAGCGGCCCGCAGAGGCGAACCTCCTTAAACTTAACTTAAGCAAGCATCCTTCGATTCGCATTGGCTAGCATGGACAACGTCGTTCTTGCTAGGCGCGGCTTCATACGCTGATCAATGTGTTAAGCCTTGCTCTGTTTAGGAGATGTTAGCAACGCAACATGGCGAATACGTGATAAACATACATACTAAAAGCGACATTATGAAGCTAGCTGCACACCCGCGACAATGGCACGCTAATTATAGATATATTTGTAAACAAAAACGTGTGTTCGAGAGACAGTGCTGAGCATGCGAAGGCAACATGAAACATCAACATGAATAGCAACGTCGCAAGAATATGCGCAATGGAATGGGCCATGTTGGTAAACCAATCTTCTATAATTACGCAAATGCTATCATCACCACAGTACCGTAACATTGCCGCAGCTGAACCATGAAACGCTTCGACATGTTCGACGTCCGGAACCGCTGAATCGTTTTGCCTAACGGCCATGACACCCCGACTGCACACACACTGTGTCGTCTACTCCCGCTATCGAAACTACATGCATACGTTTCTGTACACTTTTCGTGTGTCGTTAAAGGTTCTACTGCTGATACTACAACTTATAATACCAGTACGACGCCGATGGTGATGAGAAAGGCAGGACTTTTACATTTAACTGTGCCTGTTGTATATTGTAAATACGTTTTCCTTGTTTTGCGAAACAACTAGTCTAGGTAGGACTAATAATGACACCCGCCAGGATACTGACTAACCTTTATCTTAAGCCACGTTCTTAGAATGTTACCTCTTCCTACCACGCAAATTAACCAACAGCAAACGACGGCATCGGTTAGCGTCCGCTATGACGAAACGTCTGTCGCGTTAGTGAAACAAGGTGGGGAGAGCATTTTTTTCGGAGAACGAACGTCAATAATAATAATAATAATAGTAATACACGAATCCGGAGTCGCCGCCGGAGTTTGCCACAACGGGAGTCACTCGGAGCGAGTGCGTACTAAATATTATGCGGGAACAGCGTGCTGATCGACGTTGGTTTGCCGCTTGCGTCCGTGCAAAGTCCTCTGAATCCGCCCGGGCTTTCCAGCTCCTCAGCTCTCTTTCTTCCGGAAACGCGTACGGCGTCTGTCAGTCGGTAGTGAACTTTTCAACTCTTTATTTGGCCATTGACATTGACTAGATATGATGACGATAATAATAATAATAATAACTAAGATAAAATTACGCCGTGGCCTCACATAACAATTGCGCTAAGTCTGCCAAAACCAAGCATATTAAATAGGATCGGTCACAAAGCATAGATGCGTGATGATAGGCCTTTTTTGACAGACTGATAATGGCTGCGTTGCGCAAAAGACGGAACATAATAGGGCAATACAGATGAGACAGAATGACAAGGCCCTTCAGCATATAGACACACACACACACACACACACACACACACACTAAATATGTTTAAGTATTTATAATAGGACGGAGGACTTCTCGAGTCCTGGGGCAGCACTTGACGAGCCCCTACCGGCTGTTATGCGTGCCGTGATTCTGTCGCATATCCATGGGGCAGGGGTGGCGAGTGTTGTCGAGCAAACGAACACGCTGATCAGTTATAATAAAGTTTTGTTGATTCGCTGCTGCCGGCCTCGGCCACACGACAATTAATTACACTTTTGAAAACATTTACTCGGGAAGCCTTTCTTTGTCGCCCCTTCTCCCTTTTGCTACCGCTTTCGTCCCGCCACGACGATGGTAACACTCACCATTATCCGGATGATGATGATAGCTAACGTTCTTATGGCTATTACGATAGTTACCGCCCTCAGTGCTGATACCAATGGTACCTGCATTTTGGCTGACTTCAAGATATGGGAATCTCCCGTCGCCGTAACTATGCGGCACGCCATATGATTTACGAACGTTCACTAATGCCTGCGGCCTCTTCTCGGTCTGAAAGTACTATCGGGTGGCGTACATACATGGCCTTCTTCTTTTTTAAGGCAGAGTTTGGCCGAGGCCAAGTTCATTCCCTAACTGTAGAAGAAAAGTAGACAATACGATGATGGTGAAAATGACAATAGTGATGATACGATGATGTATAAGTCAACAGCGTAGGGACATTAAACGTCATCTGAGGCAATGTTCGACGTATAGATGATGAAAGTGAAACAACAATAGGAAGACACTGGCAATAGTAATAGCGATGTGAAGTTATTTATTGGTGTGTATCTAAGTGACGGAGGACACAAACCGCAGACGTATGCAACCTAAAATGGTATTAACAAAAAAGTGCTAAAACTATGGACAACAGTAAAAGATATCTAATGCGAATTCTATCAACCGCGAAAAAAAAAAAAAAAAAAAACCCGGTAACGTAACTAAATGTCAAACAACAGCACCGTAGACTCTGCTAATTAGCGCTAATCCCGTTACGTGGCGAATCTCACTGATCCAATCTTGTCTGAACAACGTAAGGCAAATGTATAGAATCAGGAGGTGGAGGAAGAGGAAAGCACGGATGAAAGTTAATCGATCGTCCAACAGTAAAAATATTGATCGTAAACGGCTCTTCCGGTCTAAAAATCTGTAGCGAGACAGACGCTTTACAAAAGATGACCGCCGACAACAACCAACGTTACTCAAACGAATGACTTTACCGGAGACGAAGTGGAAACCGTAAATGAAAAACGGCGACAATAACAATAAATCTGTAAATGATTAATACCAACAATAAAATACAACGAGTTAAAGAAACGTAAATGTCAGTTTATTGGAGCCCTGGTGTTAGTTCAAGCAGCTAGCAGATAGATAGCTTCTATTTTGTCTAAAAGATACGCCTATATGTGGATTGTTTACCGAGGGATCTCTTCTGCCTGTTTTTCTTCACTTGTCTCAACACCCTTCACACAACTATAGCATTCTTCACGACGTCTTGAATTGAACTGCTTACACGTGAAATGTATCACTCCTGTTTAGCCTGTATTCTCGCTGTTCTATTCAGTTTGATCATTCACAGGCCAAAGATCCTGATGCTTTGAGTGGTCTTCGTTATGCTGTTTCGTTAATGTTTTCATTGCCTTCTAGATATTTTTGCCAGACCCTTAGTTGCTAAATAAATATGCATATTTTAAATGTTATCCTTTTTCATTTATTTTTGAGTTAGCAAAGAATTTTCTCATACGCTAGACGGTTAGGTAATTAGAACTTACTTTCTCTAGTTGCTTTTAGCCAGTACAGAGAAACGTGTTTTGCAAATCGTTTAGCACCAAATGTATCAAATATTGAGCATATATTTAGTTGAAAATAACTACATAGCGTGGCGGATGTAATAGGTTTTTACGTGCACACGTTACAAGCAATTTGAAAATAATGGCTGAAGAAGGCAATGAAATCGCTGCCTACACACGCACGCACACGTAGCTCTGGTCTGTTTTGGAAACCTACATAATTCTGCCATACAGCATATTCTTAAGATAACCATTGATAAGATTGAAGACAGCATAAGAGTACATGTGAGGGAAAACTGGCAACAAGTTATCGAACATATCGTTGTCCGTAGAAATAATAGCGGCACCCTTTACGGCGTTCCTTAAACAAAGCATCGAGTGGAGAGCGTGCGTTGAACGCTTGGCTCAATGTAGGAACTTCGACAAATTTCAAGTTTGACTTTAAACCCTTTCAGTGGTGATTTTAATGCGCTGTCTTCTATCTATACACCTGAAAAAAAGCCGTAGATCTGCAACCACGTTCCATGAACTTGACGGATTTATATAATGCAAGAGCAGGAATCTACCATTGTGCTGCTATTATAACGCGTAGCTTTCACTAGTTCTAAAACTGTCTTCATCTTTACCGCTCTAACCGAATTGATATTCGTTATGTAGTCTGTTGTCTAATATGGTAAATGAATGTCTAGCATGCTAGTGCTTTTTCTATCATCTTATTTCATTTTGTGTAAAAAAGACTGCACTCCGGAGGACGATCGTATGCTTTTGTCAGTTTTCGTGGCTCCTGGCATACGGATTGCTCAAGTTGTTATAGTCCTCTATAATATGGGGTGGCATCGAATTGCTAGTCGTAATGTCACGAAAGGAGGTATAAGCTCAAGGGCCGCGTATCTGTTGCGCTACGGCCCGCTGAACGGGATTCCCTTTTGCTGCCATCTATCTTCCTCGTAGCTCAGTATATAGCTGCCCTCGAAACAAAGGTAACCCCCTTACAAGTTATTGAATATAATTTAGTTATATTTAATAGTGAAGATACTAGTAGAAGTTCAAGCTTTCAAAACACATTGACGTACTTCGCTCAGAAATAAACATTACGATACTTATCAATCTGCTACCACGCGAGAAGCCATCTTGAATGAACAGCTCGGCAAATCGCCACGTGTTTATCCCGTAGTAATGGCGGAGGAGCGGTATCTATGTCTCTACGTAAAAACGTGCAGCTTTCCTCTATCTAGCCATGTTCATACGGTTTAAGACTATTTGATAACGGATGCTTAATTACTTGTTCACGTCGTTGCTATTCGCCTGCCGACGTTTTTCGACTTTCGCAATTGCTAGCTTTCTCAGTGATTAGACGACTTTTACGGGAGGTACGTTTGATATCGGCGTTTCCAGAAGCATCCTTGGACCCCTTCCTCTAATGACGCACCCTAATTGTAAATAGCACAAATTTCTTCATAGGCCTGGACAGTATCTGTACGTTATAAGAGAGAACTAAATTAACTAAAGAAAAATAGAAATCTTGCTCGATTTCAAAGCGCTCTATTTAGAATCTGAATGCAGACACTGCACGAATTGGCTACGGGCACTATCAAAGATACGTTTTCAAATACTGTCAACGCCAACCCGACATGACTAATATTACCTAAGGTATGGTACTTTAAAATCATCTAACTAGAAAAACGTCTGTTAAAGGTCGGCCGAATGCCTGCTCGATTCATGTTCTCTGACGTCCGACTTATTCACGTTCCCCGTGCCGGACACAAAGTCAATCAGTCTACACTAAAAACACCCCATAATCACGCTGTAGAAACGCAACGGAAGCCGACATATCATAAGCTAGATAAATCTAAAGTGAGCTAAGCCCTTTGGCGAACATAGTAGAATAGGCTGATGAAGTAACTGCTGAAGGGTGACGATTTAGGCAACGCAGGGTAATTGCAAGGGGATAACTGTTCGTGTGTGCCCGCCCTATAGCTTTCATTTGTCTAAGTGAACGAATCAGATTAGGTAAATTAATTAACGGCAAACGAGGTGCGGGGCACAGCTGCCCGTAGGTCCGTCTGGTATAATCTAAGTTTGCTACTATATATGTCGTATGTAATCTGGTCTATAATTGAGTATTTTTTTCCTACATTTGATAGGCTCAAACATATTGTCCTAGTCAAAAGGAGCTTGGAAAGATCATATAGCCTTCAAGCTGCTTGCAAAGTACTTGACCATGCATTGATCTGCTGTAAAAAAAACAAAACGCAATCTTACGTTGTTAAGCATTGGTATATGCAGTTATTATTGTCGAATCGTTCCGGGATCTCGCTACTATAATGGTATCAATACTGGGCTCTTCTGTCTGTGCCACGTAAATTATCTAGCCTATCATTAAAATATGTGACAAATTGATGTTTTATTGTCAAATGCCCTGACCTTCGCACTGAACTCTTTAAAATCATTTGGCCCCAACGCTTCTTCAGTGCGGTCGTCTTACTTACCTTCGTAGAACGGTCAGCAAGCAATAATGTAACATCCTCTGCAACTGTATATTTTTACATTTATCAGTAACCTGCACGAGCTGGTATCAGTCTATAGAAAACTGTATCATCTGAGTTTAGAGTCAATCTGCTCTGTTGACATTCATTGATTTTTCCCCTGGCGAATCTACGGTACACCAGGCGTTTAACAAGGTCCTAGATAACACCGACTCGACTGATTTTACAATCGAATTTCTCGATAGCATTGAGGTATCTGCACTCCGTCATAGCTACATAAAGAATGGGTTTCGAATACTCTCACGAAGAACCCGGACTTTCTAAAACTATGCGACAGTAAAACATTACACTGTAGTTCATTGTTTGTACCTGTACTTGGTTACTGCCAAACTTACCAAAGGCCGATTCAAGCGCGAAATCGGACAAGCTAATTTCGCTCTTTCCCCTAGTGGACATAGCACTTAGTCGCCACCGGCTATTCGATACAATTTTGCCTCGCAGTTACCATCCGCATAGCACAAGGCCGTGGATCAATTCTCTCGAGCAACCTGTCTTCAGTCACACTAACCTTGATATTGTCCTCGGCGGCGTTCGTAAATTCGCAAATGTAAGGCTGTTCCTCAAAGGCCACAAAAACACACCTTTTGATAGCCGTTCCTGTAATGATTTTGACAACACACAGTATTTCCACGAGAACCATTCGGCAATGGGCATACGTTTACGGCAACATACGTTTTACTTGTTCGCACTTTTGTGCCTGTAGAAGCTCCCGTTGCGCCTATCGGACAAATTGGTAAATTTCCTTTCTCGCTTCTGAAATTGATTTGCAAAACTGCTCCGGCACCTGTAGTGATGCTTCTGGCGGACGATTAGTTCTGGGCAAACGGCCAAAAACTTTATGCACCAATAATTTCCTCAGCGATCTTTACACACAGTGCCTCTTACCTCATGGGGCGAAGCTTACCAGGTCTTCAACGAGTTCATTCTGAAAAGACTTGCGCGTAAAGTAAGGTTCATTAGATGAGTACTTTTTGTTTGAGAGGGGTTTGCTTTGTGCTTTCTATACAGTAATGTTAGTTTGAGCTAACCGGCCGTTTTTGTGCTATGTCTACTGTTTTTATGCGTTTTTTTGCAGTATTATCCTGTGCATGTTTATGAGAAAGTCGCAGAGGTTTAGGTGAGTTATATTTTGGTGCGATCTTTGTAGAAATTCTTTTCTCCTGATAAAACGACAACTGGATATTCACATGGCACTCTGTAAAAGGGCCCCCCTTAGAAAACCTTCGCCGAACCGAATCAAAATGCAATACATATCTCTACTCCTTATATATATCTTTTGGCATGAAAATGGTCAAAGGCTCGTTGAAAAATACGCTTCGTTCGCCTGATAATAGGGTGAAAATACGTTTCAAGGTACTTTTGAGTGCTTTTTTTGTCAATCGTAAAATTATATAAATGCTGATATCGCGAATATTTTCGTTAGAATTTTTGCTCGAAAGTAGCCCGAAAAATATTTTCTGAATTGAAAAGCAAAGATCGAAAGCGTATGCTTACATTCAAAATGAATATCTCGGCGCAAAAGAAGGCCAAACATTGAATGTAGTACCTTCTTTGCCTATGAGATGCTGGGATGATTTTTTTTTAATAGCGAAGGTGTTTTTGGTACAAATTGAAGATTATCGATGAATTGAATTGAAATGTCATATATGATGATATAACTAAGTCTCACCTTTTAGGTTGAATATGCCCTGTGAAGGATGAGAACTTAACATGGTGTTCTATGCAAAGGGGGTTTTGCTTCACGCCTATTGATAGATGTCAACGATTTCTACAAAAATGCTATTATATATTTCTATCTGAAATTGATATTCTTAAAGATTTAGAGAGCACTACTAGTTTCACTGGTCTGTTAATGCAGCAATGGGGTGAAAATCTGTTTTGAGTGTTTTCTTGAGCCAATTTCTAATAAAGCGATTTTGGTGAAATTTTTTCTTTAATTAATCGTTAAAAAAAACGACAAATCGTCAAGTGATTATATCTACTTATTGATACTGATAAAAAACAAACAAAAAAAAAAAAAAAAAACAAGAGAGAAACGATTCTCAGGTTTTTGTGACGCCCAAAGAACAGAGTTAATATATCAACCGATTTAATTAATCATGAAATATTTATTGCATCTTCATTACCGTTTGCAACTAGTTATTACAAAAAAATGAAAAATAGAAATCTTGAAGCTTTAATGGCGTTCAGAAGACAAAGTGAATTTTAATTTTACGTAAAATGTCTAATTATTTCTTATGGGAAGATATTTCTAAAAATCCGCAAGTTTTGGTGACGTACGAGGAACAAAATTAACTTGGTCAACTTTCAACACCCATTAAAAGCTGGCCGAAGACTGACTCGATTGACTTGCTCAGAGATTGGCTGATAGCCGACTCTATTGACGAACGTTGCAAAAACAAAGCAAATCGGCCAACACAAAAAACTCCTGACCACGCTGTAGAGCTGTATTGAAAGCCAACATATTATGAGCGAAACAAATTTGGAGTTTACTAAGCCCCCTGCCAAACCCATTAAAACAGGCTACATAAATAACTATAAAACGGCAGCGGGCTAGGTGCAGCACAATAACTACAACGAGATAATTATTAGTATGTACTCGACATACAGTTTCCGTTAGTCTAAATGAACAGATCGAATTAGTCAACACAGGACGGACGCGGACCAAAATTCGCAGGTTCTTCTAATTTACATATGACTAAAATTTTTGAATCCACCCTTTAAAGGGATCGGGTTGAGCGGGTCGTTAGGCTTCATCCACGATAAAGCTGCGCGTAAGATGGAATCTCCAAGAGGAGTTTGTTGCATTTATTCTATTGAACGTAAATAAATTTATTGTTTCAAGGATATTTTATGCATATTTATCAAAAAGCTGTAGAGGTGAAAAAGATATATGCTATTACAAATTAGTCCGACAAATTTTGAGACTGAATAACTCTTGGATCATCCGTCGCTGGTGAACGAAGCCTGCTTGGTAAATGCTACAATCTTCTAGAAATCTCGCTGGCTAAAAAAACTGGCTATGTTTATTCTAGGAGAAGGAAAAGAGAAACATCGTTTAGCCTCAGAAATTCACGTGCAGTGGGTCAAGTTCCGTTCCTTGAAGGCCGTGGTTGACCCGATAGTCGTACTTGATGCGTAGCTTATCTTCGTTCGCGCCGAAAATTGTCCAGAAATTCTGGACTGGGTAATATGAAGCCATTGAAGCTAAGTTTTATCCATTGCAGTGTACGCAATGATTATGATTACTATGTTTGACACTCATTTAGTCTAGCCTACATGAACCCCAAGCATCAGAAGCTTAAAAACCAAATTGATGAGCGGCGATCCTTCCACAAATACAGACATCTGTTGAAGTAAAGCGTCATTAAACTTCAGAAGAAGAAGAAGAAGAAGAAGAAGAGTTAGTTTTTACTTTTCCACATTCAATGGAATTTTTCGACTATCTGAGAAACTAATTTCTTAGTGTGGGAGATATCAGCATATATATATCTTGGGAGGACTGAGAACTTGTACCTGATGATTCTGAGAATATCAAAACCTTCAATGATCTTTTTTCGATAGTCTTCATTTCTGCCCATATTAACCCTGTCGTTGCATCAAGTGGCATAGTATCTGCTTATTTATTGATTAACATAACAGGTAAATATAGTATTAATTAGATCAACTAATTTCCGATTAATCCGTTAAGCTCGTACTTAATGGTACGAAATACAAAAATCTTACCTCTGAATCACTTGAGATTTTTTCAAGGTTCTTTGTCGCGGTTGCCAAGTGGGTTTGATAACATTGCACTCCGCGTTGGAATTAACTTATTACGCCTTTGCACAAAAACATCAAATTCTGGCGTCCACAACTGTTATGCCTTGTGGTCCAGGAGCCACTTGCGTGCATTTTTTAGGACTCTGTAGTTTACCACATTTTCAGCTATTTCATCGTCAAGAGACCATCGTATGATAAACAAACGGATTTACTAAGCGCAAATGTACTTCAACACAGCAATTATGACACGCACCTGAAGGGTACAAACTGACTTCAAGTACCGTTTCTCTCGGTTTCTCTAAGGCGTTTGATGTACTTGTTCACTTAAGGCTAATATAAATATTATATAATCTTTGAATTGAGACATTGATAAAACAATAACCCAGCTGCGCAGCTATTCGACTAGCAGGGAGTTTAGGCAAACTCGAAGATGAGTTCAATGGGTGGTCGTCGAAGTCAGGGTAAGGGTCCCGCAAAAACACTGTGCATGTCCTGTTCTATTCTGCGTACTCGTACTCGATTTAATCTCGAAAATCTCCTTACATTCATTGTTCACAAACTGTCGTAATTCACAACTGTATTGTTTCTGCAATACTTTTAACGTAAGAAGCATTGCGCAATCTTCAATCGCTGCGATAATCCTACATAAAGAGAACATGTTAATGCCGGGATTAAGACGTACGTTTGATCATTGTTTTGCGTCCCACTGCATTGTTGTCAAAGAGGCTAACATTTACCGCTGTCAATTGTGTGTTTTGCTTAGACCTATGGCACGGCTATCTACAGGAACGCATTGATGCATAGTCAATGTAAGGATGTAGCGCTTCTGCTGTGCCCAGCTCTATCAACCAACTTGAACCAACTGAAGATAACTCTGTTAAGAAGCTCAATAAGCCACTGATCACGATTATGGTGGGTTAACTCCTAATCATTTCTAATAATCATAATCTACTCAGTACCCGAACCATCTGCCGAATCTGAGTGCTCTCCTGAAACTGTCCGCGCCCAGCGTATAATTAACGTTTCTGCCCGGAGAATGGCCGGAGCATTGAGACAAATAATCACACCAAAACGAACTACATGTCCCTCTTGGCCATCAGTAGAAATGTGGATGTATACAATAGTTTTTAAGATCTATCATACAACGCAGGCTTTCACAGGCTGCGGGCAGCTGTTTGGTTGTGGCGTGTTTGATGGCTATGCAGATTCAAAGAAAAGACTGAGCATTTCTGCCTTCTGCTATCATCGAACGTTCGTTGTTAATGTTCCATTTATTAGAACTCAATGAGTATTTCTCAGTTATTTCCTTACAGTTACATTTGGGCCACTGTTTTACAGAACGCTATTTTCTTCGATTAACTGTTGCCTCCTTGTCGTTTTATCAGCTATATGTACATATGCGATCTGTACTGACCAAATTTTTTCCTAGGGACAGATATAGCTGACATATATGGTTTTAAATTTGTTTTTTGTTTGAATGGGACGTGTTTGTCAATTCGCTAGTCAACTAATAGGCCTGAGTTTTCGTGTGTGGGATTCACAACCAGCCGTTGAAGAACCCTTCTCAGTTGAGTCGATCCGGATGACATTTTGTTTCAACAGCATAGTGGAGCCTTTGCTAATTGTATTGCTCAACATGTACCGGCTCAAAGATTCAAAATTTTAACGAACAGCGGCCGGAACCGATCGGATTAGGAAACACTTGAGTATCAGGGACAGAGTCGTCGTTACATAGCCCAATGTCCTGGAGAAATATTTTTTTTGTAGCGTGTCGAGTGGGGTCCGTAACAAAGTGTAGTGGCCCGTGATTGGCACAAAGATTCAAAAATATTGATTTCTCGAATTCTTTCGTGCAGCTTCTTATATGCACTGTGTGTCCAGTTGTGTGGTTGTGTAAATCACCCGAAGCAACTCTAGCGTGGTTACATTTATTACTCTTTGTTCTTCGGATAGCGTTCACATGTCGTCCACGAGGTTATGGGCTTTGCCTGAAGGCAAAGTCTGCAAAAGGCAAAGACTGACACAAGATATATCGCTCTGTGCGGAAGTGTCATACGACATGTAGTGACTTCGGGTAAGAAGGGTTCTACGTCATCTCTGATGCACGATACTCCAGGATGCTTCGAATAGGCTGTTAGAGCTTAATCTAGCTGAAGTCCTTTAAAGAACTATATTATATTGTTATTAGAGTGACGTCAACCTTCTTGATTTCTACGTTATGATGTAAAACATCCCCGTTCTTCGCCAGGAGTGACGGCACACTTAAGTAAATGCAATTCAGACTTATATTCATCATAAATATCAAGTCTAGTAAGTTATTAGGTCGGCAACTTCGAATTGTATAGGAAGAGGTTTTCAGACTATGTTTTTGTGCAGACATTTCAGTATCGCTTACGAATTGATTAATCACATTACCGTAATCAAGCACCTCAACCTAAACTCTACTATCGCTGCTGCAAATTTTTATTCTTTTGAGATACTTGTGATTTTTAACAGGACCGTTTAAAAGAGGACCTTTGTCGAATCTTTCTCGCTGACTCCTCTACAATATATGATATTTAGTTAATAGCTCGGTATTTACGTTGATACTTAGAGTAAACAGAATTGAATAGCGAAGTACCATCTAGGTTGGTACACCTTTTTTTATAGTTTTTTAGGTAAAAGGGAACAGAACAAAATGGTTTGGTTGATTGACTAGTGTTTTGTCAGCGCTGATAGCTCCGGAGAGAAACTAGCTGAAAGCAGAGCCCAAGATATTTTTCGCGTGGTTATATGAATTGATGTAGATGGAAAACGGGCCTGCATTGTGCCAGTATTATTCAGCTTTTTTTTTAAAAAGATGAACGTCGAAAAGATTTTGAACGCTACCCCTTTGTCTACAGCTGTACCGTTGAGGCACAGGATATTTCTCCGTGGCATTTTTCTATCGCTACGCGGCGTTCGGAGCCAGGCCTAAAGGATCTTGTTCGAGCTTGACTATTTTTAAATGAATAGGTCGAACTTAATGTACATAGACAGTACTGCGAATAAGTTAGTTTTTTTCATAGAAACGCCATGTTTGGTGCCTTAAGGAAATATGCTCACTCGTCAATCCAAAGCAACTCTTCAGGCTAGGGTACCTCCAGAAAACTGCGTACTCAGGACTTGCCAAAGACGAAACCGCTAACCGAAAATGGAGAATTGAATACATAAATTGGCCGTAGAAGAAGCGTTCTACATAAACCACAAAGCTCACGTAAAAAAAAACCCTATGCTTTTTGAGATAACGAGCTGCTGAAAAAAAGGCGTACAGGCGGCGGAACAAATGCTAAACTTTTTTGTTATCAGTTCCAAAAATCTACATTGACGCTTATAAAAAAACACTTAAGCACGTTGCATATTGACTCTATCTTTACGTTTCAGAAAAACAATCGGAGGGACACCGCTACTGCTAATTGCGAACCACAGCCAGCCAGTCAGCATCTGAGGATAAACATCGGATTCGATATTAACGAAATACCGCGTCGGATTTTTAGTAGTGGGATTGAAAATTATGGCTGCTAGAGAAGTCTCCCTGATCACCTGTTAACCGTAAACGGTACTGATGGCTAGTATGACAAAAAAAAAAAAGTCCTCTAACTAAAGATGAAGCGCCTCCTTAAACAATTTACTTAAACCTTCGAAATGCAAATCCCTAATTTCAGTGTCCAACTTCATGCCCTAGAGTCTTCCAAAATATGATTCGTGAAGCGTTTCTAAGTGTTACATACGCCCCAGCTATGTGCGACAAGCAACGTATCTGACTATTATATATTGCTATTGTACTGCTCGTTATCAAAACAAGCAGTACAACAGCAACGAAGGAAGAACGCGTCCTCTAAAAGTAGGCGATGCTTTCCGCTATTTAGACGATATTATCGGGCTCACAAAAGTAACAGGCAACCCCAATCCCTCAAACACTAATAGAATCTGTCACATATCAAACTCTGTGTTAGCCAATAACAGTGCAAACGATCGTTGAAATACTAGCCACTAACATTCCCACATTACTGTGACAATATATGCTAGAATAATTAAGAAACAGTATATATATATATATATATATAGAGTAATGTTCTTAATAATGCAAAATTATAGTGGGAAACCACACGCCTGCCTTATAATGAAGTTATCGTTTTATTACCGCTTCTTATGGCACGCATTTACTTTTATATTATTTGACACAAACAACATGCGTACGATAAGCGGTTACAACTATGGAATAGGTCACTTCTTCTTAGACCGACAAGTGTATTAGACATATTATATAGCAGAAAGCACTTTGTTCACGTTGGTACTCTCTCTAGATGCCCTGTATGAGAGATACACTAGACAAACTTTTCCGTAAACTTAGTCTAAAGGAGCAGTCGCAGAAGACAGAGCATGAAATAGGTTTTTTTTTTAGTGTTCTTTTCATGTTGTAGCATGTTTGTTCCGTTTGCTTTTACATAGCGGTGGTACGATTACTATATGAACCAACTTATTCTGTTATTGGTCTTAGGAAAAGCTGAAAGAGTCCTTTGCTAACGTATTTTATGAGGCGTGTAAACATCAAACCCTGCTGATCACTCCTGAACCATAGCAGTAGACTCAATTTTCTCATCTGTCTGCACTAATAGGCTACTGATGTACCGAATGTATCTTTAAGGGTCCATTCGCATACGATTGGCAAACTACTACCCTACAAGCTGTTGACGCCATGAGGCATCCATGCAGGTGGTGTGCACATGCACACATACGTGTTACGATCTTGTACATTTCATAATCTAATAGAAAACTTTCATACATGTCACGTTAATGGATCGACTTGCCGATCTGGAAAGTCAAAAAAGGCGCGCCTTCGAGCAGCCGGTACGCACCTCTACTTCACTGAACGATTGTAAGGGGCAGATGAAGCACACAGATTCAGCCAGCGTAGGATTGAGTACACTATTAGTTACTGTCAATATAGATAGTAATAGGCAAGCTGTACGGGATAAGGTGCCGTTCAACGTATTAACACCGTGTTTAGTTTAGTCAACTATCTCATATGTGGTGCCGCTGCTATTGGTATTGCTATCAAGAAACGAATAGCTGTTCACCGATACTTATATTGTACAATCTGTACGAATAAAGTTTGTTAAATCTATAGAGGATTTTCGATAGACGATTTAATCCTAAGACAACTAATTATAGACTATATGGAAATTATTCAGAACCGTATCGTCTTTGTAAACCAAACTGCGAAAGTGTAGACTCTTGCGGCAAAAAAGAGGCAACTCGTGCGTAAGCTTATCTTATTATCGATCTACGTCAAACAGCCGTAGATAAAGAAGCGTCTCACTGGGACAAAAAATAAAATAGAGTATTTCTAACACAGACTGAAATATCATAATTATAGCCCAACTAGTTCAAAAGCTGCTCAATTTTAGAATCCGCTGGATTCACTTGCTATATAAACGATATGATCTCTCTGACAGCTCAGCTCCGCGTAAAAGAATCTTGTGTAGGAGAGTTTTCGTACAAGCCATCGGAGAACAAGCCAGTGCGATAGATTCTGTTGAGGCAGTCCACCACAAGAGCTTGCTGATTAAGGGTCTAGTAGACCTCCTCTCGGAAGCGGTTTCCGCGGTTATCGGGAGATTCGGGTTGCCAGGGACAGCTTTGTAGTTAATGAACCTGCGCAGAGCGATGTTTGCGGCTGACCTGCGCTGCTGTAGTATACTAACCGACAACTAGCCCGAAAACTAAGAAGATCCTCTCACGGAATAAGCTATACATGGCAGGAATTGCCCCTTGGTTGGCAAATGAGTCTCTGTCCCGTATTGGCTGCAGTGTCCGAAAGTTAGTCACAGATCGTGTAAGCGCAACGACCACGCGCTAATGAAGAGATATCATCAGTGCGAACTTTTATGTTACATTCTTAAAGAAGACAAGGACAAGCGACTCTCCTGTGACAATTGAAGCAATGCGAACCATTTTGAGATGTTCACACATTGAGTGGGTCGCACAAAGTATAAAGAGGGTATAGCAAAGGTAGCCAACGGACGATTCCTACTTCGGACTGGAACGGCAGTTAGTTGGTCTAGCGGGAGTCTAGGGACGGTATCTATGACGGACGCCAAGATGCTCTAGTGGTCTATGGAAATTCACAGATAGACGATTCCTCGACCTGTGGCACTGTTATATAAAAAATGGGTTGGAAATGGGCTGGGAAGGGAAATAGTAATAAAAAAGAGCGTGTATTCTTAGGCCGCCGAACAAACCGTATCGATTCTGTTGACAAAGACACGGCAATACTCGCTTAACGGAACCCGAAACAACAATCCTTTATTACCAATTAAGAATGAAAAAATCTGCACACATTTGTCATGTGGAGCCAGGATTTTAAGGTGCACACCAGGGTAGCTGGGCAACGAGTATGTCATGCTCTGAACCTTGTCTGTGAAAAAGCAAAGTGACTTACATATGTTTATTAGCAGCATAGATGACAACCTTTCGATAATAATAACGGAGGTGAATGTTTACAACTTACCTGTTATCAGGTACAGTTAATCTTCTTTCTTTGCTCAAAAGAAACATCAATGAACAGGATAAACATTTACGTCCAATAATTTTGGAATTCAGTAGTGTCCCCAAGCATAAATAAAATTGTGAAATGCAGGTAGATATAGGTCTCTGCCTCACTCGTTATTTGCATGCTTTATTTTCACAAGGTTGTAGGTAGTCTATATTGTTGAGCAGTTCATACAAACACCATAAAGTTAGTTTATTATGTATTGTTTTTACCGAGTGAACTATTTTTAGCGATTTCGGGGTACCTAAAATTAACTCGAACTAATTCTATGGACAACTAGTTCTATAAATATCAATTCTATGTGAGCGTTAAAGACAGCTTCAGTGTCTACGAGCGTTCTCACTCTGAATTTCCTCAAGCAAACTGCTAAAGTTTTATTCCATTTTGTAGATTTTTTAATGCGTTTAGAAAATAACTCCAATAGCAGTTTGCTCAAAACGGTTAAGTTAACATCTTTAAACACCTCATCGAGCTGCCATTCGGAAATAGCACAATGCAAGCGACATGCTTTAATCCGTTCGTAAAATCCTTATGTTTATTTTTCTAATAATTAAAGATGAGCATCATCTTAGAAATCGAGGATTCAAAAATGGTTTATGATGCACTGCTCCGCTGTTCGTCTTATCGGCAAAATACATCAGTCGTTTTGAGAGTTTGCTATAATGTTCAAAGGATCGACCTCGTCGGGGCGTGTTAAAGTTCAGGAATTTATTTTACGGACCTGTGGGGCGAAACCCCCTCGCGCCTATCTTGTGGTTGATTTAACTAAATGATAAACATAAATATTGCACCTAGCCTAACGTCCTTTTACCATTATCTTCTCGTGCTTATTTCATCAGTCTGTTCTAACATGGTCACTATAGGCCATAGCCAACCTTAGATTTGTCTCACCTATTGTATGTTGGTTTTCGGAAATGTGAATACGACTTCTTTTTGTGCTGGCGCTGTCGTAGATTGACTCGTTTTTTTGAGACGCACGTAAATCGGATTGGCCGACTTTTACGTCCCGACGACGTCCGCTTTCGGTTGACACTTATTATATCTTAAGATTAGCCAAAAAGGACTCACATAGATGTCTTGAGTGCTTGTCTAAGCTGGGTTCACACCAAAACTATTGCGTGCTCCTGCAATCATTTTAGCAGGCAAACGCGTCCCCTACTAAGCTGTCACGAAAACAAAACAGATAACCTGCGGATTTTATTTCAGCACCCTTAGTTGACCTAAGCAAACCATGGAGTCCATAGTTTCGCATATTATCACACAAGGCTATTAATTTTACGTATGGATATGTACGTGTTACATTTCTATTCAGTTCACCGAAATATATGTCGAACAGTTGGGTCTATTCCGTGGAAGAAGTGTTTTCTATACTTTGGTATTTTTCTCAAAAGGTTTTTACGGAAGTATTTTCGAAACAAGTTGAAATATTGATCAGATCAGCCGCTGAAGCTTTCCAATGGTCACTTGTCAGATATTCGCTCCGCTCAAAAGTAGCTCGGAACGTATCTTCGCCCCATTGACACATGGGCGAGACGAGCCCGTTAATGGGCTTTCCGCGCAGAAATTCCGGTTTCGATCCAGCTCGACTAGACTTTTCAATTAGTATTAAGAACGACTCTTCCTCTACATATTGGATGCTCATATAAACATTGGGCCAACATTTTGTTAATAGATAATCGTTTTTGATAAAAACTGTAGTTCGTCTCAGCCCATCGCAGCTTTTTCGTAAATCCGTATGGGAAGTTCATGCAAAAAAAAAACCTAAACATTTTGAGAAACTATAAATTCAATCAAATCAACATCATGCGTTCGAACTCCTCCTGGAAAAAACTATTCGGCTCCGTAGGTAAAAAACCTCTGTGGTTGGTAAAGGATCAGTTTAGGGTCGGACATTTGGGTCGGGCAAACAAACTGGGACAGAGCTTTAGCACTGTATATATATAGCCATAGATAAATGGACAGATTGAACAAGCACTGGTTGAGTGAAAAGCCGAGCAGAGCACTAGATGGATGAAAAACCGATTGTTATTATTTTTTATAAAGAATTACCATTTATAGGTTTTATAGATTTACATATATGATAAGATTTAATGGAGTACTACGGCGCATCGATCTTCTTTCTACAGATGGCCGCGCATCCTGCGGAGTGACCAGATGCAACTGCCAGGTAAAGAATCTTTTTGAATTAACCGAATATTAAAAAAGTTTGCGAACTAGAAATATTCTACTTTTACTATTCACTTTATTTGTATATGCCTATGTCAATTATCCAATGAAAATGTCACAGCTGAAGTACGATAGGCCTGTATTCGCATTTAACGGCAGCTCGCTGTGGAAATACCTGACAATGAAAGCCATGCAAGGAAATGTACGCTTGCTGTCGTAACTGCACCATCCTTCAAGTAAAGGAACTTGACAGATAAACTAATGTAACATACCTTAGAATAAAGCGTTAGAATAACTGCTATTAAGACGCAATAAGTTAACTTATAACTAACACACAGCTTGCTGCTGTGGTTGAACTTTATGCAGCCTGGTTTATTTTCTAATCTTTTTTTTTGTCATGGCGTTGGATTATACTTTGCGTTACTCTATCATCAAAAATAGGCGTTCTAAACCGCACGTGTCAGGTCAGATACTTATCTCTAAAACCTACCCTTATTGAAATTCGTGAGCTATACGACACTGATCGGTGTAACGCCTACGCTCGATGAATGAAAAAGCTATCGGAAAGACTCGCTTCGTTAGGGATAAGCATGCCATGTACTTCTTCTTTTGTTGACGCCCGACTTATGACCGAGAACACAAAAGAAATTAATGACAGAAACAGCAACATTGAACGCATATAGCTGAATGATGATATTCGCCTTCAGGCTTCTGTGCAATTAGACCGTCGATAAATATGCGCCTATTCCTAATGAAAATAAACCCATACACAGCGTACTCGCTTTGCTAGTTGGTTCAGTTATTATAATAAGATATTTAAAGGCACAGTTTGTACCTGTAGGCACACAAAACATACTCGGAGATAAACTTGTCAGGCTTGATTGTCCACGTCTAATTCGTTTAAGAAACCGTTATTTAACAACAAATGAGATATCCTGATGAGTTTCCCCTATAGTAGCGATGTTCGTGTAGTAACTTATATGAGAAGGACTAACGTGTCAAGCGAGCGGATCAGGTCGGTGTTGATTAGCGTGGTAGGATGCGTAGCCCTGGATCAACGAACAAATTACGTTGCACCCTTTGTGGCCTTCCTGAACCGCTGATATGTCGCGTCACAGTGTCGTTAGGCCGCTCTATCGGCCTGCATGCCGACAGAGCGGCCTAGCGTGACGCATGCCTTCGGCGCCGTCTTGGGATCTCCCTTACGAAGCATTGATTGAAGGCCAACATACTTCAGCAAGCTTCCTTACCTGTCCAGCACTTTGGTCTACACCTTCCGCGAATACTCTACACAATTATAACCCTCAATAAACGTAGAGGATACACTGTAGATTGCTCCTTGCGTCCAGTAGTAGTGTGTGAAACGTAAAATTAGAGAAGCGCACGATGCGTCGCCTAGCTACGTTTGTAGCACAGATTGTTTAAGAGCTTCGCTCTAAGGAGAAAAATTAAACCATTATCGATTACACACGTATACGAAGCACTCAGTGATTATAACATGGATCAAAAGAATGATGTATTAAATAGTAATTCGTAGGCAGTATTGGTACATTTACTCGTACACTTGGCACAACATTGAGAAGATTTATCTAGCATTTAAGATAATCCAAATAAACTTCACCGCACACACAAACTTAGTGGCATGTTGAATAAAACGTTTACTTGTTTATTATTCGTCAGCGAAGTAAGAGGTAGACAGACGCCTTATATAATTCGAGTTTAGCTAAGCGGAACTAGGTTTATATGATTTTTATCTTATCTTACTTAGTTGTTATTATTACGTCTATTTAAACATTATGACGCATCCGGAAACGCTAACATTTGTAGTTCCGCCTAGGCAAACGCTTCAACATGTGCAATCCAGCGTACGGGTCCAAAAATTCACTTCGACAAAGCTTCGAGAATTATCGTATAGCGGACCCTGGGATTAGGCAATCCTTTGTAGCTGTTTATTCCAGTCTTTGCTTCAAGTTGATACAGCGCGATCACTTTTCGTCATCAGTAGCAATTCTATGTAGAACCCTGCTATTCTGGCTGCGTGTTGCTTGATGCTAGGCAAGATGTTGAGAGATAATAAGAAACCGTACTTCTTTATGCTTCTCTCTCGTATTTACGAGGCATCAAAGTTCATCGTTTTGAGGTAAATCCCATAGCTTCACGACTCCTGCCTATAGTCGAATGACTTTAGTTTATATTTCTGCCTATTTCGTGAGTTGTTTCCCAGCCTTCCTCTTTTTAACGTATTTTTAGAAAGTTTTCGTCGACCTCGGATGGCCATCCCAAAAAGGTGTATTCTTCAGCCTCAATTTTCCGCCATTACTCAATTGTCAGCAGCTTTTCATGCATGGAGTTATCACTTTTCATGGCGTAAATATCCCAAACTGCTTCAGCAGCTGTGGAAGAAAGTGTCGAAGGTACCACAAACACACTTCTTTGGGAACCTCCTATATGATGAGTATGAGAAGTAAACAAACAACAGTTTCATACGTGTAGAAAGTGAGGCAAAAATATTTGGCGATTTTGAAAAACATATCTCAAAAGCTAGAAATTTTTGTTTTGCATCTTTTGCTTAAGTAGCAGAAAATATGCAGACTAATATAACGTATAATTTCATGGCCGACAATAACTTGTGCATTAATTAATTAAAGTTGATTCATTATATTCTAAGCACACAACATTATAATATTATATCTGGCAGCATTGTACAGAAATAAAAAAATACAGATGTACTACAGAGGTGGTATTGCTTATTATGACGATAAGCTAGCTAGCTAGCTAGCTAGCTATCTATAGGTATTTTATTTTACGTGAAGCAGATGGGAGTGAATAAGTTAAAAAAGGTACAGCATACTAATAAATGTGTACTTTAGTGGTTCGATAGTATATGTCCTGAGGTCGCACGGGGTGCTCATTTCATGCCCCCTATGATGATATGCTGACACACATATAACACACCTGTAAATACTCGAAACAGCATCCTCCGCAGCTGCAGATAGACCATATATAAAGTGGCCAAGTTTTTTTTCATAAGTTAAAGTTCGTATATAGATGCGAGCAAATTATACCAAACACACTATTAAAGTTCGATGAAATGTTGTTATAGATCTGTTAATGCCTACACCTTTGAGTGACTTAAAACTGAAAGATAGATTCAAGCGTTAATTCATGAAAGGCCACGTAATCACACATTAGGGAAAGCTACTACCATTTTATTTGTAAAACCGTTGCGTACGAAGAGAGTTCATCAATGAGGTGATTTCTATTCTATACTATTATGCAACCTCAGTACAGTATGGATGATAAAAAAAAGCTCTTCACATTCATGTTTTACGTTTTTACTCGTTTATTGTCGTTGCACCTACTCAAACCATGGAGGGTCTCATGAAGTCGTTGTACGCCTTCCATTTCTTCCTGACTTCAAGCAACTTTCAATTGAAGAAATGAATTGACAATTGCTACACACTGCTGAAAACAATTGGCCGGCGGCCACAAGATTATTTGGCCGGCTCATCACCGATTGCATCTCACCTGATGGAATTCCCGACCATTTCAGAG
The DNA here is from genome assembly GCF_002443255.2 of Varroa destructor. NCBI lineage: Eukaryota > Metazoa > Arthropoda > Arachnida > Mesostigmata > Varroidae > Varroa > Varroa destructor. The sequence goes on along the minus strand of NW_019211456.1, from coordinate 299,897 downwards.
AACGGCCGCAACCTGAAATCTGGATTGACAAGTAACGTTTTTTTCGCACCAAGTTTGTGTCCTCCGTCCATAATAGCCGTATCAATTATAAAGACTTTGATTATGTTTCCATCATCAATAGAATTGTAAATAAAACTAGTCGATCTTCCCCTGCCTGTGATACTATCAAAGGTACTACAGCTACTGTAATTAGCATAACTGCAAGAGTCTAACAACTATGGGTCCTGGGCCCATTGGGTTCACGCAGTGCTGCATTCTCAGTAGTATCTTTCCTTCAACAAATCATATCAATCCATAGTATAGGTCATAACACCGTTAATAGAACAAGCCAAGCACAATTCATTGCTTGGAGCTCGGTAGAAGCTTCTTAATTGCGCGCTTGAGGTAACACCAATTATCATAGTACTGAATAAATGTATCGTAAGACGTCTTCAATCTAAAGGAAAGATTAAAGCTTTTTACTCATATATAATTGCCAAGAGTATGTGGTGGAGACTTGGAGCAAAGTCAGGTAACAAAGGAGGTTTTCGATGATGGTGAAATGGTAACGCGCACTATAGTGCTCTCTTTAGGCTAGAAAAAAACTGAAAACCCCGCAGATAAACAAATTTATCTCAGATAAGCAAGCAGACTATCGTCCTCACCGTAACTACCAGAAGTGCTCGATGAAAATGAATACTAAAGAGTGCTATCATTTGCTAAATAGCATAATCGAGCAGCATTGGGTTATCATAGTTGCAGTACGGAACACTGTGCATGCCTAGCTAGCGACTTCAGCACGACGTCACGTTCAACAACTTGGTCTACCAACGAACATACTGACTCATTTCTAAACAGGAGGTGCACTGAAATGCTTTTTTTGCTGTGAGGCTGTCGTATATCTAAAGAACAATGTATAAAAAATGGCAAACATAATAATATAACAAACATAAAATGATTAGTGAATTGACGCTAAACGATGTACGGCCGTAACGGGGTCACACAAAGTGGTTAGAATTGTAAAAATTATCCCGGGGAAGGCATTTAGTTGGCATTGTTTTCCATGCGTAGTGCTCATTAGGCTCTCTGGAGTCAGGGCTAACTCGAGAATATGGAAAGCCCAGAAGCTCACTTTTGATATCCATTCCAAAGGCGTAGATAATGAATCTTGTCACATTCGTAGATACACGTTTGCTTCCTTAGAAGCTGCAAAAATCTAGCGTAATGGTCGTCTATATCCGACTGCAAGTAGTTTATATGATCTGTTTTCCTTGCATTTTGGACGAAATGATTACAATACTTGCTCCACCCTTTTTTTGCCCGTCTGTAATTGTTATTATCCTTGGATATGAAGCACAAAACACACACGGGCACTCGCACAAACACAAACGTCCCGTACATGGCACGAAAGAACAACGTGGCTAAGCCGACGTCGGCCTGATCCGTTCTGTTGATGACAGACTGATCCTCTTAAAGGCCTTCCTATCACCGCTGAGGTTTCCCATAAATCACCTGACGAAGAGCTGGATTGAATTTTTTTCATAATCCATACCATGTTAGTGTTGGGGTCAAAGCTTTTAGATTACATAGGAAAGCGCGGTGCTCATGTTGGATCTGCTACACAATAAAGAATACATACATTTACAAATAGCATTGTACTACTCACACACGGAAAATGGCTCGCTTTTGCGGTGTACCTTAAAAAAATAATGCTTTCTATATCTTTCTGGGCATTGTTCTGGCACCGTTTACTTCTTTGTGAATGTAGACGTAAGCGCCTTATCGTTTCCACGATCAAGCCAGCCTCAGTCATATTCATATTGTGACTCGTCGTATAGTTCAACGTTTTCGTTGTTTGAAATCATAATGCGATTCTTTTTTTACATAATACGATAATACGGTTCTTTAGTACGATTGTTGCGCAGGTAACACGATTTGAGTTTATCTATGATGAAGTTCACAGACAACTTTCTACGAAAACATTCAGTTTCTCGGCTTGTATCACCTTTGGCACCCTTCGTTTGGAGTACTTCGTTTCAGATGTTAATAAAGTGCGATATATTGTAGAGTTATTATAATTTATTAAGAACACTGCGTTCTAAATCGCGCTTTAGATGCGTTCCAACTGGGCCGCATCTAACTCTGCGAACGAGACACCCTTAAACTTGTTTAACGCGTCGGTTTATGTGCTGTTTTGTTTATAAGCCGGCCTTCGAGACTATGTAGACATTTAGGAATAACAATACTTCCATGGGATGATTGTATAAAGTGCGGTATCTTAAATATCTAAAAATGAGACAGACCTTTTAATAGTCATATGGAAACTAAATCTGTACCTCTATACTCAGTAGACTGCGACGATAAAAAATATTCTTCTTTTTTTTTTTATAGATACAGTAATGAGTAATTTTTTCTACGGCCAACATACCGTTCCTGTGGGAATTTTTCTCAGACGGCAGTAATCGAGGCTCACCAGCCAACCACTAATTGCCCGAACGTGCGTTCCGATCAAGCCGATTACATGAGCTTACTCGCCCTCACGTCGTAATAAATAATCCCTTGGTCATAGCATAATTAATGAACAGCAAAGATACGAAATATCGATTTGGTAGCGCAGTTCTATAAATAGATACATCCAGGAAAAATATTAATAAGAACAAGCATATCAGTATGAATTGTTGCTATTAAATACGATAGGCATAAGCGGACGCTACGTCGACCAAAGTTCGCACATGTTGAAATCCTCTCCAAGGGCGCTTTATGGCTCAGACACCTTTTTAAACTGCCCTCTTCGCAATTATCTATTCTTCTTGGGCTAAAACACCTATATTACTAATCACTTTAAAGACTTCATTAGAATCTTAACAGCTGGAAAATCTCAACAGGCTGCTGTCAACTTTTTTATGCAGGTACCTGCTTACTTCGAATTTCTGCCGAAAATTAGGACGTTATACTCGGAAGCTCGATAAAAACGTAGTAGCATATAAAAAATGATCCTCTCCAATAAAAACAAGAGCAGACCCCATTCACATATTTCCGGTAGTTTTGGATCGGTAAAGTGGTCTGCTCCGTTATCCTCCGGCAATGTTTTTTCAGATAGGGTTTGATTTTTTCATTGAAAACCAATCAAGCACATTTCAGAACCACTATTGAGCAGAAAATTACCATTGCGCGCAAAAAAGACGTTTATTTAGATTTACATATTAATTACATATTAAATGTCATCAGGTCTTCACAGCAATTCGAGTCCAATGGACATCCTTGTCTTGCCAAGGGAACGAACATAAGGTTTTTCGGAAGCTTACGACGGAGAGCTAGCATGTTTGGCTCAGAAGCGCCTGTTAATGTCCTCTTCTGTAAAAGCCTACTGATTCAAGTCGCAAGATTGAAGATAGACATAGTAGTAAGAAAGCTTACAAAATGGTCAGCCATTATTGTTAAAGCAAACAAATAATGCACGCTTTGAGTTCATACGAAATCGGGCGAAAGCTATCACGTTAAGCTTATTACCATTTTTAAAAGCAAGGCTTTCAGCAGAATAACGGATATACCCAGGTGTACCAGCTCATATAACAAGAGCTGTATGAGCTGACACTTCCGTAAACCTCATCAAAATGAACGTTATGATCTCAATAAAAAGCTAAAGCAGTGCTACTATATTTTCAGACGCACACTGTCTTACCAGGACCCTTCAACGCATCTTCACAATGTAAATATACAGTTAGGCCTTTCTCTATTAATTACTACTAATAACTGGCAGCTCATCGGCGAACCACTTCGACTATATGGTGTAGGAGACAAAATGATGCGCCGACAGATTTTTTGCATACCCGCCGTAAAGTCTACGGTGTGGTCCTGCTATTCAAAACAAGGTACAAGGCTTTGAATCAAACTACCCACCTGTTCAAATATTAAATAAATCATAAGTAAAATCATGCGTAATAAGATAAACTAAAAGTTTTTTGGACACAAATAATCTCGCCGGTAAAAATCAGTTTGAGTTCAGTAAAGGGATAAGCGCAACCTAAACATTGCTTTGATTGCATTGGTTGACGGAAGAAAAATACGCATAGAAGGGTACACTGAGATACGGCAGCTTTTCCCTGAGAATATGCTCGACGGCGGAAGAACGGCAGACAAAATATAACCTATGTAAATGCTATCTTCTGGGGCTATCTGCCCTCTTAAAAATAAGACGTCAATTAGTGGAAGAAGAGAAACAGGGCCTTAAAGTATACACAATATGAAATTCTCAAAACTAATATCTAACATACAATAAATAACAACCAATCAAAATAGGTGTTGTTTCTGAGTTCGACAGCGCGTAAAAGATGATTAATCTTACGAAAACCACAAATGGACGGTCGTTCAATGAAGACGTGCACTGAGGACTGGAATCGAAGCTCCTCGACGTGTTGACATAACGCTAGCCCATACTGATAGAATTCTAGCTGTTTTGCAAACCTAATAGTGACTATAAATAACATGACAGCGGAACGTTTGTCGAACGAAGAAGAAAACACGACTAGTTCTCGGTTTGAAGGACGGAGTGTATAATCTGTATCAAGTTTTTATGATGGATACCTTGTTTATCGCACACACTTGAACATAGCTACATTCAAATTTAATTGACTTACGTAATGCAATCTTTAAAATCGAACCCGACTGTGAGTCTTTGTCTTGTTTTGCGTTTTCGAAATATATGTTTCTTTAATTTTGGACATTTATGACTACTTCCCAGCTGGTGTGCAGAAAGAACTGCAAAACTGAGTAATATTATTATTTTGCAGACTGTGGCGAAAGAGCTGCCCGATACTTAATTATCATATCTGTATTATATAATACATATATATTTAGAAGTGCAGTTCTAAAGCTGGGTGAGAATAGTGTTTAGCATACCAGCGTGTTTTTTTTTTAGCGAAAGACCACGAATTGCAAGTTTGAACATTGAACATTTCTTCACGAGAATGCTGTATGTCATACATAATATAAGATCTGTTTCTTTAACCTTTAGTAAGTACGGATCGTCAGGCAAGGCAAAACTTTCGAAGGACTAACCCGCCTGTTGTAACGGTGTCAAAAATAATCATAGCAGCTATTCAAATCGGCCTTGAGAAATTTGTGTAGCCCTGTTCAGGCAGATTGAATATAGGTAGTGTGCCCTGACGAATCGTGAAAGTTACGTACGTAATCGCCTGGAATATAGGCTCGATTTTTATTGTCGATGTATTAATATTGAAGCGCGATAAATTATGTAGTTTCTTAAATGTATGCAACACGCATGGACCTTACTCGAGACAGCAATAGTTGTAGCTAGATCTGTAGAAAGTATTACGACGACTGAATTGGCTTAGGTTGAATTTTGAAATCCTCGTGCAATACACGGCCGACAACACCGAATGACAGGCGCTAGTGATGATATTAGAAACAAAACTGAAATCCGAATCACGCAATTGATTTTCTCTAAGAGTTTCCCGTAAGTGCTTAAGATGTGAGGTAGATTCATTAGTTCTAACCCCTTTGGATAGAAAACGTCGAACGGAGGCCGGATCGCAGAGTGTAGCATGCTTTTTCGTGCAGAGCATAATGTCGACGTAAACAATGAACCGCACAATGTCTGTCTTAAGCCGCCGTTCAATGAGATAGATCAGTCATCCGATGGGATTCTAGGATAATATTCTCTGCAGTTTCTTGTAGATAGTACCTTGCTCTGACTGCAACATAAATATTCAAATCAAGCTAATATATTACGTCACAAACGGATAACTTTGCTTATATTCTTATATAAGAGCAGATCACACTCGACAGAGTTAGAGCATTCTAATGTAATAAAAGAGTTGCTTTACATTGGACAATTCCTGGTGAGAGCACTGTGAGGCTTGGAGGAAAGTAGTCTCTCTTACTCGAAATGCAGCTTCGTCCTAGGTGAGTTTACGAGTTTAGAAATTTTGAAGTTGAGTTTCCTACCGTTTGTGATCTTAGGGACAAGCGTACCATTGGATACGGTTATTGACATATAAGCTTTACACAAGCATCGCCCTTGACGAAGATCTAAATGTCTCGCATATACTTTTAGGGTGAATAGCAAACGCTACGATAGAAGATAGGCTATATATGCACAACCGTACTTATTGGCTAATCGCAGTAGACGCCGGGGTTTACAGATTCATTTTGTTTTTCCAAAAAAATCGAACGTTCAACTTATTTGAAAGGCTTGTTTTGTACCAAAAAGTATTCTTTGAATTTTCCTAGTTGAACTATGAGATTGAACGTATGTTTAGCCATTGCGATCCCCAAGTGTGTCCACCATAAAGCTCTTGCATATATAGATACTAGCTAATGCGCCTCTAGTGAGAGTTCAAGGCTAAAACACGTTGGGACAGTAACAGTCAAGCGAAGCTGGGCAAGAACATGCGAATATAAACTTGATCCAATGAAATTTACTTCGGATTCTACGAAACGAAGTAATAAAAAAAAGCACTCGCATCTAAGCTTCGGAAGATTCAGCGTTGACGAACGGCAAGCTTAGCAACAAACTCGCTGGAGATTTGACTGAACACATTTCCTCCTACAGTAAAGCAAAAACAAAGACAATGCATACGTAGATAATGAATATGGGTACAAATACAAAAGTGATGCACACCTGATCGTCAAGCAAAGATCTGTTCTGTTACTAAAACAGAGAACTGCATCTGTATACGATACATATGATAAGTGGTCAAGATACCTAAGCTTTACTATGGGACAAAGACCCATTTAGCAAATTTGTATCTAGAACAAAAAAATGTTTGCAAAATGTTTTACATTGGGCCGGAATTGCCACCTTTGCCGGTCACGCTTATCCAATGCATCCATCATGTACCGCAACCATTCACTAGTCATTCTCAAAATATCCTTTCCCTAGTAAGGGAATAACTTTTCTAGAATAAGCGTGTACCAAGCAATGTCTCAGTCAGATATTAATATGTACACGTGTCATTCAGATATGCTACTGGAATTAACTGTTGGTCTTATAAGAGATCAAACGCTCCAAAACTGCAACAGTTCGACGGTTGACATTTCCTTCTCCAAGACGGTCGTTATTTCCCCATCAAAAGATCACAAGAAAAAGAAGAAAAAAAAAAACGTACCAAAGATGGTATTTGGAATCATTATAATAAGGCTTTTAGCCTTTTAAATACAAAACTTGTTAAGAATCTTTCGGTTCGCCTCATGAGAATCTTCGTCAGGTCCTTACGATAATACTACTCGGTACATTTGATGGACTGGTATCAGTTGTGCTAGCCCAAACAAATGAATATATCAATTTTCTAGGCCGTATACATGTGTTTGCTTGAAGCGTTTACCGCACAGAATACGGAGCGTAGAGCCAATAACGGTTCATCTTCATCTTGCGCCCATATAGATTAACGCTGTTTCTGGTAAACGGTAGCTAACGTTTTTCTTTTACAGCGAAAAAATGAGCAGGTAGTTTTTTGTGATGTAATATTCTGTACATCTGAATCACACTGCCGGTATATGACCTTCTAACTAGGTCGATAAAACCGTACCTTGCCTATCTGAAGGTAGTATCAGATGCTTTACCTACGCGTTTACTAAACTGTAAAGCTAGCGGGAACGACGTAGATTTCAGGAGGTCAGAGACCTTCTAGACGAAACCTCTTACAAGGCGGGAAAACGAGACAAGAAATGACTGCACACCACTGTTGTTGCGGTCGCAGCGGTGGTGGTAAGAGTTTTTAATGGAAGAACTGTAGTAGGAAATAGCTGCTGTGCGGGGCGCGCGAGTGATCCTTTCCCCGAGGATAACTCTCCGAAGGCGTCCAGAACTGGTTACCAACAGAGAAAACAAAACTGATGAACCGATCCGTTGGCCGGTCAAGCAATCGCAAAACATCTCCAGTCAGCTATCCCTTTTCTTCTCCTTGCTACTTAATTTCTATATATTACTCCTATGACCACGGAGGCGAAGATGACGAAGGAGTATATATGTACTTACATTTTTGTTTCCTCTCCTTCCCTTTTTCTTGCGTCTTATTCGTATCATTCAAAATGACCGCTCTTTCCCTTCGCGCGTGTCCTCTCGTCTCGCCTCGCCTCGCCTCGTTCCAACTGCTGTCCTTCTTCCTTTTTGTCCTCTTCAAACACCTTTAGGTATACATGTATGGACACCCCTCCGCGTCAGCTTTCGCAGGCGTTCTTCTTAACAGTGGGCGCTGTCTTTCGTTCTCATGGCTTCTGCTATCACCGAAACGATACTGACTATCACGAAGGTTTACTTCAGTAGCCGCCTGAAAAATGCTTCCATCACAGATGAGCGAACAACCGAAGGTTACGCACCATGCTATAGAAAATCCACTTGATAAGCTTCTGACACTAGAGATTTAAAAACAGATGCGCTGCTCGAATGATGCTAACAACAGCCCGAACAAATGCATATCGGATTGTTGGGGCATCACTCTCGCTAGATTACGAACCATGTTTTTTGTCCTTTTTTTCTGCATGTCAAACATACTTTGACGACTATTTGCTACTTATTGATCCTCGTGCTACTACTGCTAACTGTGATGTTGGTCTCACCCTAGTCACCTTAATTCGTCTAAATAAACCAAACTTACTTAACATCTGTCTGACACAGTGCCGCGACTCTAAATTTGCTTCCCTACTACGACTAGTTGATCACTGCAATCAATCTCGAGGAAAACAACGATATATACATATGTATATATGTAACTGAGTTTGTACGTCGTGCACAGTTTGTTGGGTCTATTCAAGCTAGTTTTTCAAGTATTTACTGCGATAGCTAAGTTTTATCAATATTATAGACACCTAAGAAAGTTTAAAGAGGCACCTGCATATGAGAAACAGCTACGCATACCTCAACATAGTCAACTAATTTTTACACGTTTTGCATTGACATCCTTTTGAGAAAGTAATGAACGCTTCTCCTTTACAGGAAGGATTTCTTAAGTTTCTGTGATTAAAATCACATACTGCTTGAAATCTGTAGTCAGTACTGAAGCTATTTTCTAGCGAATGTACGAAGGATCACTTAGCCTTTTTACAAACGAGATGGGACGTGTTCTGCATCTGATTAAGATGCGGTAGGTTGTTCTTCTCCCTGATAACCATACCAGTCTCTCTTTATACTCATCCTTGCTCCATCCTAAGACATTTTTTCTCGAGAAAAGCTTCGAAAGGTGCGAATGGTGCTATTTTTAAGGCAACCTATAAGCCTAACAGCTTGTTTTTATGGCGAACTTGGGTGCTCATCAGAAATGTGGCCCTTCGTAACAATTCCATCGGGTTTCAGTTGACGATAGGACCTAGAGCGAATTAAGAAAAAAAAAAAGAAAAGAACTTCCAGCGGCTCTAAGCTTTGTTTAATCAAAAATAACGCCAGCGTTTCACCTGTACGCATACTCTTTTGAACCTACCAAGAAGGGCGCCGTCACGTTTTTTCAATGCATCGAAAAAGGTAGGTCCGTGAACGTGACGGAGCGGGAAGCGCAGAAAGTAGACCTTGTCCCAATGCGGATTTACTGTATAGGGACGGCAAAGACGTTAGCAGGATTGATATATTATTCCTCTCTTTAACTTACACAGTATCTGCTCAGTTGGAAAACTTAAGCATCTCTATATCTAAACGACCACTTGGAGAATCAGGCTGCTCGTAAAGAGATAATGCTTAAATAAAGTAACTGAGGATTCGTGGGCGGTCCCTTAGCACGTTGCCGTAGTCGCTTGGCGTCACGATTTCTATAGATGGTCGCTATAGCTGACATCGTTTAGGCATGATTGAGGAAGGAGGAGATTCCGCCGTAGACAGTGCTAACATTTTAGCTGTATATCAATAAAAAAAAAAACAAATTAGAGGCCAATTATTCGCTAATAGCTTGTCATGTAACACATGGTGAGCATACTGTGTTGATGATATATCAGCTCAAGTAATGCTGTTAATCGCCATGCTGTAGTACTGTTTTTAAACGTGAAAAATGGGTAAACGGTAGAAAAGTTGCTATTGTCATTTCACGACCAACCAAATTAATACTATGTTCTATGGGCGAACCAACGTTACCCGTTCAGCAGCAAAAGCCCCTATCCAATCGGCTTCATTTTCCGTACTACTTTTCCCTGTAACGTACTGACAAACGAATCAATCCAATTTATATTTGGATTTTAATGCTAAGAGGAAGTGTCGTGCTATTTCATTTCGAAGAAGGTAATTGAAAAAAATCGCACTCCTTGCTATTTTTAAAAATATAGAGCAACTCCATCCTTGGTTCTCATTTACTCTTCCCAAAATATTGAGGAGAGTGGTAATTCTCTACCAGTTACTCAAACGCCTTGCTAGTCCCTTTGCAAATTTCAGACGCCTGGACCCTGAGCCTCATTAGACAGAAAGTTCGCAGCAACGGCAATCAAAGGTGCGGAGTAGACGACAGCAGTATCTAGATGTACTGGGCGATATCATCTAGCTGTTACTGCCGCTATTTCCATTTACTCGTGCTCATAGGAACTGACGCGCACACATAAGTGTTTGCCATTTTATTAGCTGGTGCACTCATCGCTGCTTACTACAGTGTAACATATGATTTATCGTCGTTTATATAACGCACCCTGGTAACAATTTCTCCAGCGCTAAGGTGTGCTTTGCGTCTATACAGATAACGTTGCTTTTTTACTGCGTGTTGGGCAGCAATTACATTAAAGCTTTCATAATATCTTATACGAAACTATCAATCATCATAATAAATATAAACAATACAAATTCGATCACAATGAAATCTAGTCCAAATATGAATGCCAGCGGCTGAAGACGCCCATTTTGCTAAAAAAAAAATGTCGTCAACAAGCGTAGCAACTGTGCAGAGGACGTTCGTCAAAATCTTAATATCGACGAGAACCAAGCAGCTGCCATTGCCAATCCCTTTCGGTGCAAACGGAAAAGAAGTGCTAATGGCGCTTAGGGGGGGTGTACTTTTCGCTCCCAAAATGAATGCTCATCAAACATGCTTTGTTTAGAGCGAGTAAAAGTTAAACACAGGACGAGTTTACATCATGTCCCGTAGCAACCACGAACTTACTGAACGCAGACTACGACGTTGCTCTAATAGCAACGTATGTACTCTTATACAAATGTAAGAAGAAGAAGTACATTCAGCGGACGGGAAATCACTTAAAGGTGTGCTAAACTATCTTGACGGTACTTTACAAAAAAGGGTTGTTGGTCCGAAAATGTATGGTGATAGAACTACGATACGTTTGTAAAATTGCCACAGCTGATACGTAAGCAAACATACGTTAAATAACGTATAAATTTTGAGCGAACTGAAGCAAGAGATGACCTGCACATTAAAAAAAAAAAAATACTAACAATTCAAATTCTGGCTTTAATTCCATATACAACGTATGATCTTATCAACCCTTACACACAGCAAGGGATGATAAATCATTATTTTCAATCTAAAAGTGCTTACTACGTTTTCCACCATGTCCATATATAACTGAAGAATCAGTTGTCATACGGTACTCAGAGAATGCCAGTTTCAATTCTAGGCTAAGCTAGAATTTGTGACCGCAGATATTTCTGCGGTTTGTACGTCAATACATAAGAGATGCAAGCGTGTCACTGCTATATTTTCCACTAGAAAATCACTACTCACAACGACGACGACGACGTCGACGTTTGCTCGGTTAGAGGCCCGGCCTTGGCTGAATGCTTAATTTCAGCGAGTTTTGCCCACCTAACTTGATTTATAGAAAGATCGACGCAAAAGAGGATGACGCTGCTGTTATTGAGGCGCTGACAAAGGATCTCAATTTTTCATGACAAAATAACACTAACATACGTTACCCTTTACAAAAGAAGGGACAACGGCAGGGTTGTCTCATGATAAACGGCATTTGAGGCGAATTGACTATAACTGGTTCTAATAGCAACGAGGTTCGCACGAGATATTTGCACGGAAACCGTTTCTCTAGGGTCACGATAGAACAAGCGTTACCACTAGTAAAACATTCGTCGTTCCGAGTTATGTAGTAATTCGGTCAGTCATCTTATAGATCCCAGTAATTAAAATCTTTTGGAGAAAAATGCGTTAGATGTAGCAGGTTCAGAGGTGCGCCGGCCGCGACAAAACGCGCCAATCAAACCACGCTAATTAGAAATCAACAAAAGAAGGACGACGACGTAGCTCAAGGGTAACTACCAAATACCAACAAAGGCGACGGCGACGACAACGACAACGACGGCGCTTTAACGCAATCGACGGGTTGGTTGCCTCTGCTGATTAATAGCTATGACACGCATAGTATCACATTAAAGTACAATTCGAGGAAAAGGAAAGTCCTGGGCAGTAGTTACTTCAACTTCCGTGTACCAACGCCGTCGATGGCGAGCTCCACCATCATCCTCTCTAAGCATTAGATAATCAAGCGAAAGTTAGTGAGTTTCTCATTAGTCTTGACGGGAGCTTCACTCACCAACTACAAGCTGCTGCTGCTGCTGATGCTGAGATGAAGCCCAATGAACGAGTAAAAATACAGAAAGCAACTTTTGAGAACATACGTCTTTATTCTTTAGTCGACAAAGACAAAACATATCGACGGTTGTCGTATAAATTATCGCGATAACTAACTTTGTAAGATACTGTCTCTGGCTTCGCAAAAACCGAACAGCTTTTTATGACCTCCCAGAGTACGAAAACTCAAATAGACCTCTCTACAGAGTTGAAAGAATTAATTGAAAATGGATTTTGAATGAATAAAGCAATCAATCAGATCGCATGCAACAACCAGCATTAGCTTCTCTGTTTTGCCTTTCCATTTATCTGTTAATCTGAAGCTTCACTTGTCGCCGCTAAATTTTCACACCATCCACTTAAATCCTACCCCGCCTAACTTGGTCGTCCACATTTACGAAGGCGTGAGTGACTTTTCAAGATGCTTCATCTCAGCAAAGGTTTCGTATATTAGACGAGTATTAAGCCACAACAGTCTCATTTCAGTACGTTCTTCAAAACGATAATGCCATGGCGCGCGCTTCACACTTTGCAATTATTACAGATTTACATGCGATCGCCTACACGTAACGCTAATAGACGCTAAAGCGTTTCAAACGATCGAAGCGAAGAGTGCGTACCAAATGGTTATAAAGCTTGGAGGATCCTTGCGTAGCAAACAAGTCAAAATACATCCTCGACCAGTTTAATTGGGAAGTTCGGACGTAGTCGCCGCGTTCGAGTGTTCAACAAACGCACTCTATTAAAAATTCATTATTTCAAAAACAATACTGTGCGATTGTTGTTTGTAGTAAGCATAAGCGGCCCGCCCATAAATTCTGTTCACTTAAGATGAGACTTATCCTTTAGGTACACAAATTGGCTGTTATAATAGTTAATCTTAACTTACAGATAGTGTAAAATGAATCAGTCATGCTATTATTATGACTTCCTAAAGAGTGCGCCATGAACGAAATACAGATCAACAGCGTCTTACGCAATCACGAACATTACGCTTTTTGAAAATGTCCTAGCGTGCAATAAGTTGCCCTTTAACTTTCCGAGTAACTTTCCTTGAATAGTAAATTTTTCGGCGCAATTCTAGCGAAGACTCTGTTGGGGTGTTAATAATGAAAAAAACACGTTCCACGGACGACCATGATCGAACGAACGGAAACAAAGCACTCACCATTATTGACTTTGTCAATTGCGTCCACTAATGAATAGCTAGTGACAACACTGCTTCCAGCCAAAATTGTACAAGTAAAACAAGATGGCGTAGGAAAATTGAGGCTTTTGCAACAAATAGAATTCATCTCATACTTGTTTTCGAAATATCTGTAGTAGTACGCTTTGTTCAAAAATATAAACGACCACTTTTACAGCGGTGCAGCAAATACTGGAAAGCAAAAACAGAGGAACTTGTTTCGTATACGAAAAAAAAACAATTTATTAAAACAGCATAATACTCTTATTATTGACAAGTTGAATAACGGCAACGAATGTGCTAACTATCGGAACGTATAGAGTCGCCATTTTCTATATTTAACAGAAAAGTGCAATATTTTGGTAATAGTCAGCTTTCAAGGTTTATTGCCTATCGATTTTTTTATTTACTAGCGCGTCATAATGAACAATGTAGACTACGTTGACCTATTTCGTCCTAAACGTTTTTTTCTGGCCAAGTGTACCGACCGAATATGCGTGGTGCAGTTTATTAAGTTTATTCATTAAGTTTTATAGCAATTAAGCTATAATTAGTATAATAACAGGTTTGTTTGAGCAGTGTATACGATTTGATTACGTATAACGGTACACCCGCGCCCCTCGCCGTCATAAGAGTCGCGCGAAACACTATTACAAGGCGATTTTTCTGTGTGTAGCGCAGGACCAAGCGCTTTGTCGTTAAGCGACAGGGACAGTCCAGTTGGCATTACAGGTACAAGCTCTAAACTGCACACTATCGCACTGATACATCTATCAAGGCGGAGTCACTCCAAACAGTTGACGGTTTTTGTGAGAAACTTAAATTGAAATTTATTAAAAAGTAATCTAGAACTTAGCGACAAGGATCGTCGCATGATAACAATGACAGGATAAGAGCGCTGGGCTCATCTTGCCTTAAATGCCCTTATCATTAATAACAAAGCAGCGATTTCGTCCGGGCAATTTTAGCTGCTGTTATATGTTCCTTACTACCGAACGCTGGAAAATTGTTTTTTACCGTAAGAAAAAATAGCTTTACCGACGTCAGAGTCGACTTAGGCGCAACACGAATATAACGAAACTAAAAACAGAAATTATCCGCTGGTTTTAGCAGATGGTAAATACATCGCAGACGGCGTCACAGCACTGTATAAATATATTTGTTTCTATCTAAATTCACGACAACGTACTCCCGTCGTCGATTTAACTTGCACGGCACTAGCGAAATACATGGTTTGAATTTATCAAGGGGTGTTTTTATCAAGTTCACAATGAGGATTCTCGATACATACTTTGGGTGGTTGATATTTTGTCGTATCCACCAAAAATGCTTGCCACCGATAAAGGTAAAAAATATATTAGGTTTTCAGTGATCTAGGCGATATACACTTCGTACGGCATTCACCACTATGACGCAGGTTCCGGGAACGCTTCCGAAAGCGTCTCCTAGACCCTGGAAAACTCTTAAATCGTCCCTTACTCCGCACCATATACAGAGCTTAGCACTAAAAAGCAGATCGATGTGTTATCCTATTTCACTATACGATGTAACGTCACGTGTCGTGGCTCACACAGTCTAACGCCAAATTCTATTGGAAAAAGAATGAGGCTTTTCAGTAGCTGTACTTGGGAAGATTGCACAAATTTCGCCTAACATACAAAACGAAAGATCTTGTTCGAGTTAGTCGTATCAGATACACGAGCAAAGTTCCTGAAATCATCAGAGTTTTACCAATTGCTTACCCTTCGTTCAGAATAAAGAGTACTGAACCTATTCGGGATGGTGAACGGTTTCTTGTAGGATCTTTCTACTCAAGCAAGCTAGCGTCGGCTACGCACTCACCCCGACCTTGCCACAGCTTTTCTAATGATTCCGACATCGCTGCTGGCGCTGACGATATCCACGCAGCATTTTGTGAATGAACCATTTGGGCCGTTCATTGTTTCCGTAAAATCTGCTAGCTCAATCATGTTGGGTCTCTATTGACTGTCAAGTTTATAATCAAGAACCCGCTGTTAATGTTGTTCGTAGCTATGATTTATAATGCGTTTAGTTCTCGTTGAAGTTTACGACGATAAAACAACCTGACGAAACGCCAGCGTTAGTTGCTGATAACGCAGGGAGGAGCTATTCATTTTTTAATTCGTTATCGATATTTGTCGCATAAGGTAATAGTTGTAGCAGTGGAAGTGCTGTTTGCTGGAGCTGAGAAGAAAGATGAAAAAGGGATTGTTTAAGCTGCTATGACTCGATCGCACCATATATGTCTCCTTCGTCATCGATACAATCGATAATGAACTTTTTAAGTGGTAATAACACTCTCCTGGAAGTGCTACCAGAGCTAAATGAAGTGATTAAACATTATTTTAAATATTTTTCTTTATATCTACACATACTATATATAATACTACACATACTATATAAATCCAAATTGATTCTGTACCCAAAACGTCATCCTGACTTAAGAACCTTTAATATTTTTTCACAGTAAATATATGCTCGTCTATGGGACGTCTCAAAAGCCGAATTTTTCAATAATAGCAATAATAGCAACAATATTGTATTAAATATATATCTCCCGTAACATGTTGATCTGGTGCGTAGCCATAGCTTAACATTTCTTCATATGTTGGCATTCTTATGCCAGAAAATCCCACCACCATAAAGGCTACCGTCTCTTCAACTTTTTCATAGATGAGTGCAAAATATTCCATAAATAATTTCTAAAATTTGCATTACGCGAGAATGAAAGTGCGGACGAGGTATGCATTAAACGTTACTGATTTGAATTCGGCTGGCGATGAACGTTGATGATGTTTACATTTGTATGTAAATGTAAACAATCTTTAAAAAGAAATCGGCTATATCCATAGGATAAGCGTTCATTCTGGCTAGTTCTGGGGCACTCGTTCCATGACTGGACTTTTTGAAAGCCATTAGCAAGAACTGGGATTTACTGAATACCACTTTGTCACATAGTTAACCCAGGTATCGCCGTTATGTTCAAAGAAGATCATAAGCAAGGCTGCGTCTCGAGAATGACTTATATAAGATGGCCTGCTCGACATCAAACATGACAAAATGGCGTGTATGTTTGAATTGTGCAATGGAGAAGTTAGAAACATTTTAGCAATAGGAATACTTTAATAATGTGTCTATTGCAAGCAACTAGAATAATTCTGAAATCATCGACAGCCTGCTAAGTAAGACGACGACGACGACACGTTTGAATCCAAAAACAAAGTTTTATAAGAAGCTAAATTAAACGAGGGACGAAAAGTTTCTCAATAGTTTCTTGTACCTCGTTACATAATGTTTGCGTTCGTATATATATATATATATATATATATATATATATATATATATATATATATATATAATAGTGTGATTTCATGCATGTATGAAGCGAATGATATACCGTTGCAGTAGAAGGTTCATCTATAACCAGAACTAAAAATCTCAAATATTAATTGTAGCATAATAGATACGATTAATAATATTTTAAATAAATTATATAAAAATAAAAAAAGTACACTTTGTTGTCATAAAAATGCTACAGTGATATTAGGCCCCTTGACTAAAATGCTAATTTTTATTAAAATTTAAGTTTGTGTACATACATATATCATAATGCATAACGTAAAGCGTATTTATAATAAGGTCCACTTAAGGTCCATTTAAGAACCACTCTAACGAACCTGCGTTCTAGAGTTTTTGGATTTGCGAGGATTCAATCTAGATTTGATTATGTGGAGAAATACTTCCTTTCGATCACCATGACCGTATTTTCCCTATATTCTGTCAACCGTCCTTCCTGTATATCCCACTGGCGCAGGTACTCATTATCCATGATAAAATTTTAAAAAGTTCAATTTTCTCGTCTGAGTATGCTTTCTGTTTTTGATACGTATATTACAGACAACCTTCCCTCTGTCTGTAGTATTTTTTGTAACTAACTACGCTTGTGGTAGCAGATTTGAAATAGTTTATCGTGTTCGACGCGCACTATATTATCTAAGAAGTATGAGCAGCGAATTTTTAAATAAACTCTGATTTTTTTTATTTATGTGTAAAAACCCATTAGCTTCAACAGCCAGAAAGAACGGAAGCGAAAATTGCAATACCTTTACTTGACAAGACATTCGTCCCTAGTCCCTAGCCTAGCCCATTAAGTCGCAAAGAGAATTTCTGATGAAAGAAACTGGGAAGGAAAAGCTTCATTTGAATGGTAGAGGACATACAAATTTATATAACACTGTTTGATCTAAATACCAGTTCCTTTCTATAAATCAGACATATTATTCACTAAAATATTATCCTGTTCATCTGTGTATCCACATGGCGCTCAAACTCAACATTTATTTGTAGAACTTAGCTCAGCTCCAGTGTTGTATCAAACGACCTGCTTTTTAAATTTGGTCTTCATATTGTATGATGAATTTGTATAGTACGACATTCGAGCTTTCCTTGACTATAGCTAGCTTGCTACTGTTCTAAAAAGCGTGTGTCTAGCAAAATTCCCAAAAAGTAAGCCGGTCAGTATCGCTGTCACTCATCGCGACCAATAGCCAGTTAGCAATTAGACACCAGTTTACATTGGCTTCGCTGCTTTTTGGTCCGTGACGAAGTCAAACGTTGCCCTACATTGTAGCCAGTGGCTGTAAGAGATTCCTAGTTTCTTTTCAGGCTACCCCGCAAGACCTTCGGTTCAACGCCTGTGGGCGACCTCCTACATCTGTATTGTTTAATTACTAAATATCACAACGTACGTTCACACACCAACGAAGTACTGATGATCGCCAATAAGCTCATGGACAAGTCTAGCTTAGTATTAAAGCTTTATTTATTAGTGTCCTAGAAAGTGTAGTAACGGAAAGTGAGCAGTCTACGTGTTTTGTTTCGGCGGTGCTATATCCAGCTGTATAATTTACTGAGTGTCATGATCATGGCCTGAGTTGCAATATACCTAAACCTATCTGGTATTTTCTTGCATGCAATTTTCCATTACGCTTATTTGTTTTATCGAATTTTGATTATCGCCAGTAGTTATACAAGTTTATCAAAGCAGCTTCGTCAATGATGAAACGTTTCTTCACGTAGAATCTTAAGCAATAGTTAGTTATAACATAATCAAAGATTTTAATTGCGTGTTTATTAGTATAGGTCGTATGGTAGGTAAACATCGTTTAGAGACGAACGGCCCTCAAATGCCAACGGCGCAATAATTGGCAGAAAACGTAAAGTGACAAAATCTATGTACATCATCTTACCTTAAAAATATCGAAGCTTTTTAATTACAACATTTCTTGTAGCAAACTGGACGGAGTTTCCTATATATATATATATATATATTTCCAAGTTTCCTATATGTGTATACGATATGCCAGGTCAGAAAGGCAGTTATGTCTAACATAAAGATAATGGCGCGCAAATTTTAAAAACGGAGTTAGCTGTAAGCATAACCAATTACGGCTAAAGATCGTATAGTAGATTATAACGATACGCCCCTAGCGCCTTTCAGCCATTACTGCTTAAAATACCTTATATGTTTGTGCTAGACTGTGATATCTGCAAGCAAACATGTTACATATTTTTCAGTTGTTTATCATTTTAGTGTTTTATCTGACCGTTTTTTACATTTGCACATTATTATTATTACTATTATGATACACCATAACATTATATAAATAGTTCAATTAATTTTAGTGCGTTCTGATATCGGACTACAGCGTGCAAGTTCAATGGATGTACATTAGTATCAACAAAAATAAAACGATCAGTGATAGAACAAAGAGAACGAAAGCTTTGGTCTGCCCAAAGCCCCTGCGATTTACTGAACAATATTATTATATTTAAAGATTGAACATTCTTGTACGCCACCAATACAAAGCTTGGCTAGACATTCCTGCTACTTTAGCGGAACTTGTAATAAGCGGTTTGCGCACCTGTATTTTTTTATTTGTTCCTTTTTTGACTTAAATAAGGACATGTGTTGTTAAGACGATTAGCGTTTAGCTTCCGTCCTGCAAAAGCTTTAGGCGTCACCGGCATATCCGGAGGCGAATACTGCAAGCCCATTTAAACGGTTTAATAGGACTGAAAAGTCCGCATACGTATTATCTTGCCATAGAAAGCATTCTTTACAAATCCAAGTACATGTAATGAAAAAAGTTTGGACCAAAGTATGATCGCATTCGAGGATAGGTTTCTCCTCGACTAAACTAAACCTGCTCCACATGTGTTACGTGTAAAATATGGACACCATAACAAACCACTTGTTCTTCACGAAAAAACATTTTAGAATTAATGCAAAATACCTTTTTGGAACTAATTGGCGTTTGACCCTGTAAGCGTTCTGCGTACGTAGCTCTAGTTGGCTCATAAAAGGCTTAAAGAGACCCTGGCACGTTGTTCCTCTAGGACCTCTTTGGCGGCCAGAAGAGGCACGATAATAGAATTCTCGCAAAATTGCACATTGATCCTATCACGAGACTTAAAACGGCCCTCTACCTTCGGCTAACGTGCGATGCTATCGATACGTAGAGAAAAGCAGTTCATCTAACTGGATTGGATAGGGTGCTTTACACAATGTATGACAAAGACAGGAGCGTACTCAATAATCTATACCCCTCCGTAATTTGCCAGATTTCATCGCATCCTATTTGCCACGCTGGTGGCATATGGGATTGCGCAACACCTAAGCTTTCTAAATAAACACTGTAGAAATTTTAACACGCTATTTAAAATGATGTTGATGTTTCGCGCTCTGCGGTATATTGGCCACGAACGTGAATTAGGTTAGCAGGTTTTTCGCATGTGATTTGCCGTTTGCGGTAGACGTTAGAAGTTACTCTTCTATTACCTTCATTGGTACGTTTCAGCTATTTCGCACAGACCCTAGGTTGCACTTCAGAGAAATGCAAATAGGCGCAGAAGGTTTTTCCCAACCTGACGTCTGCCCACGTCTTTTCGCTATATGTTCAACCAAACGAGGTTCTTTGATCGAAGCATTTGTTATAATGCAAACCACCGCGATAGCAAGCTGACAAGAACACGCTAAAGAGATGCAGTGCTCAAATTTGGACAAATATTTGAAATGTAGGTAGAGTTTAAATATTCCAAAATAAACTTGTTCACAGGGGAGAGATCTAGCTTCTACGATACAGACCTGCCTATTATACGCTGTTGCCATCTCTCGCTGCTTTCAACATTGGAACGGCTGGTGGCCATGTCTGTTTTCTATTAATGAAACAATGTGATCCTGCATACGCCCTTATGTTTCTTGCCTTTTTTGCGCTTGTGTTTTGATAGCTACCTTTGTCCAAATGCTTATCCTCTTACCCATTATTATTATCGTTTGTTAAACGAAAATGGAAATATATACGGCGTAATTTTACAGTGTTACGCCTTTTTTTTTTTGTTTTCCAGATGCATATGAACTCAGAGTATGATATACTATCATCTAAACTTCTAATAGACGAGTTGTAGTTAGTTACCGATGGCAAATGCGCTGAGTAAGCTTGACATCAGACCGTTAGAGGTCTGACTATGAAGCTAAAAATGTCTCTTCTGAGAAAAGACAGGTGCGCTAACAATGCGACCGTAATGTTTTAGCGCTAACATATGGACACTACGTGGCTGCGACGCCTAGCGCGCTCTTCACCGTTTCCTTTGGAGAGTCTAAACTTGACCGCCATATAAATACATTTTATCTGATTTAGGCTGTAGGATATTACATCTGCAGTTAGCAAAATTAATAATCCGCAAATATGATTTTTTGTGTACCATCTATACCATCTATATCTGTGTACCTCAGCGCTTGCTATTTAGTCTAGAACAAATGACCCAACTCGGCAGCCTGCTAGTCCCCTAATTTGAATATTCACGGTAACCTTTCGTATTATTTATCATGAAAGTGAGTTTTCCCTGACATTTATCGCGTATTTAGGGCAGAGCGTAAAACTTACAGTGCCGGCCTTACCTTACGGTGACCGACAAAACATTGCAGGATATCCAAACGTAAGTCATTCCAATGACAGAGATGATAAGACACGTACTTAAAATAAATAAATATTAATTAAATATCAAACTAGCATGGATAAAGGAGAAAAATATGGCCATAGCACGTGGCATGGCAATTCTCTTGTTGAAAACTAGATATCCGCAAACTTGAAACGTGTGGTTTTCTCTAGAACATGACATTCTGTAATTCATGTTAATGTCGGATTAACCTCTGTTAACGTCTGTCACACACCAGTTGTCCCAGAATCATTTGAAAAGAATCTTCATGTGGGAGCTTACGGTGGATTCATTTAAATGAAACGCTTACAGAGTGCTTCCATAGAGCAAATTACAAATATGTATAATCCAGGCCGGCCGTGGTTCTTCATATAGTCACCCGAAATATTTATCTTCCATATGATTGATGGTGACAAGCGTCAATTATTTAATTTTTTTCAAAGCAGCCTATTTATAGCAGCTTATTTACTATATAAACTGAACTAAAATTTTTCCGCTTGTTGTATGGTTCAAAAGTTCGACTTCGCAATGAACATTAGCAATGGATGGCCTTGATTGCTCCAATCACTGCTGCATGATCCTGCAAATCTCGTGTACACCGTTACCTTGAATACCCGGAAGAGAAAAGCTTTGCTGGTTGCTATACTTTTTCATTATTAGTATTAGTTCCTTTTGGTTAAGTTTTATTTACATGTATGGCATGGGATGTCCCTGCGGTTTAGGCGAATTCTCTCTATGCGATAGCAGTTCTTGCAAACCGCTGCTCTTGTCCTTTTGGTCAACATGTTTTGATATTGCTGCCGTCTTCCGTGTGCTTGTGTCTTTTAGATCGAAATGTTTAATTTATGCTGGAACTCGTGCTCTCCTACCTAAATGACAGACATCTCTCTGGATTTTACGGATTTCTGTCGCAACAAACTATTGATATCGAATAATTTTTATAGAGAACCATACCCACGATGAGCTACTGACATAGCCTCTGAAATCAATCAAGTAAGTTTCAAGCAGTGAAGAAAAATTCTTCATTGCTTGAAATTCACATAAAACATACAGATATTCCGTCGTACGTACTTGAAACTACATTGAATAGTCTACAGCCAGTTTCAATACATACCGCATTTAGTTTTAGATTTATTAATTTATCGCTTGAGCGCATTTTATGCTCTCAGAAACACGAGTTGCGGATGGTTCTTCCTCATACTGAGAACACTAGCACTCAGGCGTAGCACGCTCACATACGCACTCACTGAAATGTTTGCAGGTATCTCTAAGGCATCACACTGCTCAGCGTTAGAAAAAAAGTTCGATCCGTCCCCTCTAACAGCAGTCGTTCAACCGAACCATACTCGCTCACCGCTACTCTGAGTCATCCTCAATCCGTCACCATGCGATACACTTATTCAACTTTTCTTTCTTTGTTTTAGCTTCGATTATAGCGTTGTTCCTTTACGTTTAACGCCCCTCCACGATCATTTTCAGCATAGTTTCTCGGAACAGCCCTGGAAGGTCAGCTCTTAATTTCTGTATTTGTTACCTCCCTTTAGTCAAAAACGCGCCGACACGTTTCTGTGTACGTGCCTCATCAGACACAAATACCACCTCCGAAGAAGCTGTTAATCGACAGCGTCCGGTTCATTTCAACCAATGACACATGGAATAGACAGTTAGTCCAAGGGCTGACGTTTGGATCGACGTTTGGACTAAATCTAATGAAACCACTACTATACATACTGGACATCGATTTCCGCATTGGACGGACCAATAATGGTTGGAAGGTAGCAGCCAGCTGTCACTACCACAATGTTTGCGCAGCTATACGGACAACTGCCCAAAACGAACACGACATCTAAATAGCTGCCATTGCTCTAACTCAGAATCACGCGCTAGTAATTGTGCAATACGCTTATAGATACGACTAGGGTAGGGTGGTGTCTGTGCAGGTGAAGGGCCACCTTCTTAAAAACTGACAAATAGAAAACCGTGACTACTGCCAGTAACTCCGGCAGTATTTGTGCTGAAGTAGTAATAGCCTCGCCTAGAGTTTTTAGATTCCGGCAAATCCTGTAATAACCTGATGCCTAACGAACAAGGCGTCGATGACTTGTAAACTAGTAATCCACAAACGAGCAAATCTCGACAACGATGATCAACATCTTCCAAATTTGAAAGAAAATTGTAAACTGAAAAATATGTTCACCTAGAGCCTTACATGATGATTCCTAAGGATTTACTATTTATCTAGGGTGGCGCTTCTCCAGCTTGTCGTCTCAGTGTGCAAGCATATCCGTACGTCTACTGCTTACTATAATCGTTAACAGAGTTCAGGACAGTATATTAGATAACACAAAATGATCGAGTGCGAATCATCCATCCATCTGCCCGTACATTTGTGTATGTTAAATTACGTTTACCATAAAGGTTATCTAGCTAGTGCAAGGGTTAGGGTACTTTAGCTGTCACCAATGTACCCAGTGCACGTGCAACCCCATCCAGGCACACTTTGTGGTCTACATTGCTGCCAACTCCATCTTTCATTCAGACGCCCCGCTACTTCGCAAATTTATACCCTTTCGTACCAGAATCCGGATACCAGATCAGAACCAAAGTCCAATAGAACACTAAGGGGACCCTTGCCTTTGCAAAGCCACAAAACTGCGACACTTTCTCAATGTTACATAACCACTTCACAGTCATCACATAGTAATGTGACTCCTTCAAGTACTGTGCATCGACCGGCAAAGTGGTGCTATGCAAATCGATGCATAGAGTTGACTTCGTCCCCATTCTACCAGTCTGATTCTTCGGAAAATCTAAGTCTACTGGGCTTTAGCGCACCATAAAGCGCAAATAACATCCGTTTGCAATTTCGAAAGCTATGTATCTCCATCGCGGCTTAACAGAGGATTTACTTCTCTATAAACATACAAATTCACGTCATTGTTTCTTCATCACAGTTTGTCTGGGGACGTCCAAAGCCGAGCTTAGGAACCAGAATATAGAGTACCTCGATCGCTCGCGATTCGTCTATCAAAACGTTGTCGTCCAATATACACTCGCTTATCATTCGGCTTTAACTCTACCTTAAGGTCCGTCTGGAAAGCTCTTTTCTCTTGCCCTCTTGATGTCAGCAGTGGTGTTGCTATGCTACGCTTGGCTTACGTTCGCAACCGTTCGATTTGTCTTAGCGTTTACGCGGCTACAAGCAGTGACGCAAGCTCGATATACTATAGCTATAATTCGGCTTGATAATAAGGTTCAGGATAGAAAAAATCTGCAGAACTTTAAACATGACCGAATATGTACCTATTTCGTAGCTATTCTAATTTTCTATCGTTTGTGAAACCATACACAACGACTGTAAGCAGCCCATATCACATATTAGACACGTTTCATTTCCTAATATCCTGTTTTGAAATTCGCACACCTTTTTGGTATGAAGCGTGCCTAATGAAGCCAAAACATCCTTTAATGCTGGCTGTTATAACGAACTCGATTTGGCAACCAGTTTGTCTAGTTTTCCTAGCGTCGTTCTGATCTTCTGTAATTTCGCAGTTGTTAGACCTGTGATTCGTACTGTATTACTTTCAGATCCTAATTTTGACTGTACTTACAAGCGGCCAACTTTAAAAGGAAGTACTGCGACAAAATCCGTTGGAGTGGTTGGTATTAAGATTATTTGTAGATAAACAATGCGATAAAGAGCAGAATACTCATCTCGCAAAGTCTGGATACACGGTGGGTTTAAATTAGTTTGCCATAAAATAATTTACTATAGGTGTATGTACATTTATGAGAAGCTACAGAATGTAGACCTGGTCTGAAATTTCTCGAATCTGCTGCGTCATTTTCATGATGGAACCTCTTGCAATGTTCCGCATTTTTCGGGAATTAAGTAATTTCCTGGCCATAGTTAGTTTGAACTGCGAATGTGCCCTAGAAGCAACGACAAGTTGTGGGGGACGGAATGTTTATATTGCAGTAAAAGTATTATATAGAAAAGATTGTCGCACAGGTTTGATATGAGGTTTCATTATCACGGTTACCTTTTCAGCAAGATTGCAGCTGATAGATTAGCTCGCATTTCCTATTGAGTTCACCAAATAGGGCGCGTGGAAAACATCATAAGTATTTTCAGTAATATCACACCATTTGCAGTTATCTTCCGCTTCTCCAAAGTAATAGACTCTATGCGCATTGCAATGCAGGTATCACTTGACCGTCTACAATAACCATAACAATATGTGACTGTCAAGTGTATGAATCAAAATATACAAGCTACGAAATAAAAAATAGTTAGATGGAAAGAACTGCCGGCCCACAACCCGCTGCGTCGAACATGCGTTCTCAGTGAACGCGTCAGCTTGACACGCCCAGAAGGTCACCTCGCACTTGCATCTTGTTGTCGGCGAACTAATGAGCACGGACACCTCTAATTCAGGAAAGGTGATACGCTCCTAGCGCCTATACCATTATCTCGGTGCATCTAACCCATTACAGTAATGTTGTTTTCTTCAGTTAGTAAATCTATCAGCGATATATATGCCGTTGCAGTTATCCTGCACCAGTCCAATTCGAATATTAATAATGCTGTAATTATCTTTAGCCCGCTCTAATATGCCAAACCTAAGCTTCAGCATACCTCATTGCTTTATTGCCACTGTTATAATTTTACAAACGTCCGCTCGAAATGCCCTTAAGGCATCGTTATCGATTATCCGGTGGCAATTTTCCCCTTAATTTAGTAAAGTTCTTAATTAGGGTCAATGATCCTGTTATTTAGACGAGTTATTCTACTAACCCATTTATCACGGCAGTAATTGATTCCGTATTCTTCTTCTAATCATGTATCTCCTCAAGTGACTGTAATTAATCCGTGTTCGAAAAAAGAACTTGGCTCGATTTAAAAGTTGTAAACAAAAAACTAAATAAATGATACACGTAAATTTTGTCCTCAGTTGCGCACGCGGTGCCACTCTGAGTTAATCCAGCCCCTTGCCCGTTCATACGTATTACCGCTCTTCAATTGGATCGGTCCTATAATTTCGATACCCTGTTGCATTTACCCTGTGTTCCCATTTCTATTAATTCTACCATCTGGAAAAATTATTTTCCCGAAGTGAGGAATATAAATCACATATGCCAAAATAGTTCGGATTTAATCAACTATTTCGTAAGTGAGCCAGATTAGCATTTCGCTCCCGCTAGATATCCATATCATCATGATACCGATGATTTTCCGCACGAATCACCGGTTTATGATCAAATCACAAAATGGTAAAAGATCAATGTTTTTTCCCCAAATTCAATCGTGTGCCTATTTTGTCTGGCTTGGAAAAACAAACAGTTTTTTAATACGTACCTTTGAGAAGCTAATCGTTAAAAATTGTCAGTTTTGCAAAATTTATATTAACTTGTGTGAAATGACAAAAAAACAAACTAAAGCAGGTAGAATTTTATAGGATGTGACTCTAGTGATAAATAGATACGTATAGATATAGATATAAATATAGATGAGATAGATGTAGATATAGATAAATAGATAGATGAATTAGAGATAGATGTATAGATATAGACAGATAGATGTAAATATATATAGATAGATAAAGCTAAAGATAGACAAGTAAAGATAAAGATAAATAAAGACAAATAAAACTAATGATAGATATATAAAAATAGATAAAGATCGCTTGATATATATAGATAGATAGATCTAGATAATGATATATACAGATAATGATAGGTAGTTGGACGCAGCTATTTTATCACGCTCTTTTAATATCTAATTCCTGTTACATCCAATCTTTCAATCATCCTTGATCATAGAGAAACTTTTTCATAGGCGTTATTCTTACTTTTTTGCATTCTTATCCCGTGGCAATCATCCGGTTATTAAAATCATACGTTCTTTATTGATTCAGTTTGTTACTTTGTGTTAATTAACCCGTTAAATAGACCTGGGATAGTTTATTCTTCAGTAATTATAAAGGATTTTGGAAAAAAAAATCATTCCACTGGATTAATACTAAGAGTTACTAATTGCAGAAACATAAAAAATATACAGTTTTCTTTCAAACTTTTGTGTTTCTTTGTGGATCTTCAAAGAATAGACAATTGTACAATATAAACTTTTGACTAAATCTCAAGGATTCTCTGCAGCAAGTCGCCGAAAATGGTCAATTTGACTAAATTAATATCACGCTTTGTTTCTTCTTCTTTGCAAAAGAATATTTATGCAACCGGATTTATCTAGTGGGCAGTTCTTTTAAAGACAAAACTTAGACAAAAATCAAAGGTAGTTCTTATAAAATGCACGATGATAATGTGGTTTAGGTCTTTGGTATATTTATCGCAGCTGATGCTACAGCTCGTAGTATCGGTCTATCCGTCCGTCCGTCCGTCCGTCCGTGAAATTTTTATAATGAAAAGTTGTGTTTTTCAAGCTCTCTTTCGTCGGCTATGTCTGATCTCTTGTCGACATTGGACTTTCGCGGCCGAGCGCTCATCCCGAACCATTGTTTTAGTTCCGGCGAAGCCGTAAATCACGACCTGACGCCGCTCCTGGTTTTAACGGTTGGTTTCAGGGCCTGTCTCTTGCGATGATTTGACTGTGCGTCGCGTCAAGACCCCGTACTCACCTGGATAGTGCCCTGTGATTTTTTTGTCCGAGACTAAGGAAAAGTCTGAAAGAGAAGCGTGTAGACACGATAGAAGAAATAAAGAAGAAAAGATCCTTAACCGAGCTGAAGGCTTTTTTGATGATTCAATTTTATCGATTAGGGAAAAGCGACTTATCAATGCTTCGCTACTTAACTCATTTAAAGTTTCGATATAAAATCCGTTTCCACTATCTCTGTTCACCGTAATAAGCTATCTATATTGCATGAGATCACAAACGACTTCAAATGGGATTTGCTGTTATCAGGGCTTGACGTAATACGCTCCAACTGTGTTGGCCCGTAGGCCTTTAGACGATGCTGTGGACCCGCTATCCGCCATTAAACACGTAAGCATTACGACATCGACCGCGCCACATCGAGTTTACAGAACATCTATAGGCGGTACGGTATTTTGATTAATATTATTTGACACGCTTGTCGTGTAGCATTTGTATAGACTTAAAAATATATATATAAACATTTCAAGATAAGGTTGAGTAAGACTTTAACCTTGTTCAATTTATCCTAAGCAAGTCTGGCCTGTGAGGTTACATACACACTGTTGGCCACGCCATATCTCTTACAAAAAGAGTCCACGCACAGGAAAAGGTGAATTAGTGGTACCCGACGGCGTAGTGTAGGGCTCACGATGAAAAATCTTGTCAGCATATATCTGTTCCATTGATTCGCCCCCTTCCGCGCATCGTAATTCATTGCACCTGATCCAGAACTTGGGGTTAACTTTAGAAGCTTTCTTTGCTGAGTTGCAAGTACGTCATTAAAAGGAAAAGTTGCGGAAAAGTCGAACTGTTTTTTTTGGTTGAATAAAGATCTTTCGATGAATAAAATAACGTCGACAAGGAAGTACACGAGTATTGAGCTATACGGTGAAAGGCTAACACGCGTTTGAGGTAGGACGCTTTCGAAAAATCTAGGAAACTTGAGGCCATACGCATTAAGTACTCCCAGAGGACCTTCACCCCGTGGACCGTCATCGGTGTGATTTTTGTGTGGAATAGGAGATTAGGGATCCTTACCGTCGCCACGGCGAAAAAAGCTCCCTCCCCCAAGTCCTTTTCGGCATTTTTGGAAGACGTAAGCCTCGAGACAGGTACTTCTGGTAGTAGATATATAAAAATATATTCACCCATGAAAGAAAGAGTCAGCATATAACAGCTTGGATGTGAAATTTCCTTTTGCCCTAACCCTCGTCCCCATCGTATTCGCTTGCGCAGACAACACGAATTCAATAAAGGCTCTAAGTTCTAAACTTGGTTACAGTCCAAGGAGCTAGATCCTTCGCGTATAGAATGTTTTCAACTAGGTGACCTGGATCACAGTATTTCTAAAGTTCTAAAGTATATCTGTAGCTGCAAAGGCTACTACAGAAAGTGCGCCAACGACCGAAGACTGCTGCAGGTATTCGGAGGCTGATTTTCATTTTCACCACGGGTAAAAGCCAATAGCATGCATAAATCGGGACTGGCGTAGTGTACGAACAACAATGTGGCTATAGATATTTATAAATTAAAAAATCATTGATTTCAAATTAAAAAAGGTTGTATACAAGACTGACACAAAAGCCAAATGCTTCATATTCAGTCCGGTGTTTATCGGTATTTATATAATTCATTCTCGGAGTCCTGGTAAGATCAGTTGCACTATTATTCATGGTAACAGCATATCTCCTAATCTGTATCATTTACCGGCAGCAGCACTTTTTTTCGTGACATTTCGGCAGCAATTCAATTTACTGTTAAAACTCTGCTCTCGTTCCCTGTTGGGGCTATGAGCGTTGGAAGGGTATTGCCACCAAAAGCGTACGAACAATAGCTAAATATCTTCAAAAAGCACATATCTATCTCCTACTAAACTCCTTTCACATCTTCGACTATTATTGGCGGCTGACAAAAGACGTTCGCTCGGTACTATTGCTACTCGGCGTGGCTATAACTGCGCTGCCCCATTTCCCACACTCACTTGTAGACTCGCCCTTACTCTCGTCTTGGTTAAAAGCGAGGGAAAGAGGCCCTCATTAAAGCGTCTGCTCCTCCCAAACGTCAGCCGCATCGTTCGCAGTGTTGACATCAGGCTTATTGCCGACGACAGAGGCGATCAAAATCTGCATTCAAGAGATTTCACCGCGAACATTAAATATGCCGCATTAGCATGTACGCCAAATACTCGATTAGAGCAGATAGAGTACATTACGCCTTTTCTATTCTAACAATACTACTCGCCGGTAAGCAAAATCACTACCACGATCAATCGCAATAACATAATTCTCGCGAGAACGACCATCATCATCATTCACTGGGAGTGTTTTATTCATTATCATATGATGTACACCGACGAAAGCTCTGAAACTGCTACATTTCTGCTTTTGTTGTGTACCGTCGTTGGCGTTTGTTTATTGCAGAGCTGGCTGGCTATGTGACCGAACAGTTGTATTATCATGTTTACGTGTGAGCATTTGTGAAGAGCGTCCGCCGACGTGACGACCCGCCGTCGGCGCTGCTACGGCGGTCATTGGCTGCTAGTAACGCTGCAATGATGTTACTGTTGCCCATATTGTTGCGATAGCAGCTCACCGTGATAATATGCCTATTGTAATGATAACATAAACTAACGTTGTTATTAAAGTACTGTATTTTTTGAGTTTCCGTTTTGCTTTCTTCGAACTTCATCGTACTGCTTTACCGCTGTGCTGTGCCCATCTGTAGTCGCAGGTGAACTATGTTTTATGACCATACGTCCCAATGGTACGCTATCGCTGTGGTTGCCCTGCTGGAAATTGTTGTCTTCATTGTGGTTACCTCTTCGGCCGGTGTTGCTGCACCAGTCAAATACGACCATACTAGTTTCTGGCTATCCAGCAACCTCGCTCGCTTCTACTGCTGCATAATTGGTGACATTTTTATCGAATGACTGTTAGTGATGATTTGCTATGATCAGCGTCGCAAGCACCAAAGTCAAAACCTCATTCCACCATCACCGCTATTATAACAACAATCGTCATCGTCACCAACGCAATAGCCAATAGCGGCAGCAACCTTATACTTCACGTCGTCCCTTGATTACCCCCTGCCACATTCTACGACTATCCTGCTACAGCTGCCGCGTGTCCGTAAGTATCGATGGTCTCTGTCTGTTTTTGGCCACTGTCGGTCGTGGTCGTTCTTGTTCCTGCTGCTGCTGCTGCTGCTCCCGCTGCTTCTTCTTTTTCTTCTTCTTCTTCTTCTTATACACCCCCCACCGACCGTCGCTTCCGAACCACCCGCTGAACGCTGGTGCCGGCCGACTAAGCAGCTACTACATGAAACGAAAATAAGAGAAAGAGTAGCAGTCCGGTCAATGGCAAAGAGGCAGCAATCTCAACGGGCAACCATAACGACAAAAAATTTCTCCTGAAGTGGAGTGACGTCGCCGAC
The DNA here is from genome assembly GCF_002443255.2 of Varroa destructor. Lineage (NCBI taxonomy): Eukaryota > Metazoa > Arthropoda > Arachnida > Mesostigmata > Varroidae > Varroa > Varroa destructor. The sequence goes on along the minus strand of NW_019211456.1, from coordinate 268,102 downwards.
GTTGCCGAAGCTGCTGACGTCGACCACGACGACGGCTACGGGCGCCACCAGCGTCGCTAGCGGCGGCAGCAGCAGCAACAACAACAACAACAGCGGCGGCGGCGACAGCAGCAGCAGCAGCAGCGTTATCACAGTCCTCTGACAATTTAAGAGAAGACCGTTTAGTCCACTCAGTCGTGTATTGTTCGTAATTCGCTGTCGCTACTGCTGTATAGTACACAGCATGGTCGCAGAAAGTTGGACATGTGCTCGTCATGGCCGTTCGCAAATTCCCTACGATAACTACTTGTAATAGATGTGCTAATTCAAAAATTAACTGCAATGCTATAGAGCATATTAATAGTAACTGTTTGTTCAAGGGTTCGGAGAAACGCCTATCTATTTCTTCGGCAGTTTTGAAGAGTTCTACGAATGCCGAAATAAAGCGTCATAAGTGATGACAATGTTGTTACACCATATGTCCGTAATGTGCTCCACCACGGCGCACGACTGGCCTGCCACTGAACAAATAACAACCACAGCAAAAAGAAACAAAATGAGCTCACTAAAGTAATACTGTAACAAAAAGGGAACTGGAAAAGGCACAGCGTAGTGGAAACGACAGACAACACTCAATGGTCAGCAAGGAACTCGGTGAGTGACGTTTTCGAAATAGTGAATATCTCTTATCATATGGGTGAGTGTATGTATATGTGAACCGTAGATCTAGCAAGAGCCGAATGTCTTCTCCTCGCACAGTTAACGGCATAGAGTAAATAGATACCGAGTAGACTGTGCCCGGAAAAGTGTACAATGTGCATTTAAATGCTTTCAGTCGGGCGATTGAAATGGATTAATTGAATCGCAAAAAACGTACGAAATGCAAGCGATAGTTCATTCCTACTAGTTACAATCAACGAATAGCTGGCTATTTTGTGTATTTTCGTAGTGAAATTCGTGATAGAGACATCCGAACGTGACGTCGGTCTGTGATAGGTAGCGCAATTAACCAGTTCGTCTAATCTTATATATGTATTAAGAAATACTGAAATTAGGTCAGTCCAAATTTAAGGTTAACCCATTTCTGCTATTGCATCAAGGCAAAGAAAATCGTAGTTTCTTTTTTGACCCAGCGCAGTAGGGCTAACTGAGTTGTGTGACACTGTTCAACAACAGCTGTAAATGTTTACTATATTCAAAACGACAACTACTTCGGTCGGTACAGATTCTGTTCGGTGTAAGCTTGAGCGCTCTGGAGCAATCGGCAATACTCTTACCACTTCGCCTGTATCAGCGGTTGAGAATTACTGTTGTTTACTCTTGTTTAGACGTTTTTCTTATCCTCTAAGTTTGTGACGTGGGAAATCGTTAATGCAAAGGTCAGGTATGATTTGGCTAGGTGGCAGCTGTCGAACCTCTTCGTTGTTTATTGAGGCTTTCTGTTCGAAATTTGAAAAACTATAAGCACTAATTTTCTGAAAAAGAAAGTGCTCCTGTACTAATAGGTGCAATACACTGAGCCAAAATACTATGCTATATTTGAGCAGATCTTACTCTCCGAGCTTACTTTGTAAATTGAGGGTAATCAGCAATTTACTTAAGCGAGTATTCTTACGTCTTTGTTAATGCTTTAACCAGTACTCTATGTTGAAGGATAAAAAAGAGCTTTTTTGTAGTATGATTAAAGTTTTTTTTTTTTTTTTCTGTTAGCAGCTGTACATTAACGTCTTGCGTACATCCTTTGTTCTTTGTATTCTTGGTTTATGTTTTCCCCTTTCAGGTTTCTTGTATTCGTACGTTGAGACCATGAGCGGGCGGGCTTCCATCAAGAATACAAGCGCCCCTGCTACTATTCAAAGATCTGACAATAGGCTACCCAGTAGACTATCTTTATTCTTGGACAACAGAAACATTGTTTCGATTCCGCGCAAGCCCTTAAGTACACATTCTATGGTGAGCTGAGCAATTTTCGAAGCCCATCTCGTTGAGAGGGGCATATTGGAAAGACGGTGTGAGCTCAAACAAACGCACTCAAAAGCTAAAAGCCAGTAGCTGTTGAAAAATAAACGAAAAAGATGTCTTCGCACCCACCGGGTCTGCCTGGATTACCCATGATCCCAGGACTGCCAGGTCCCTCGGGCGTTTTTGGGCACGCCCTGACACAGGCGGATCGGCGCCGTCCAGAAGCTGAGCACAAACCTCTATCACTCAACATACCGGGTATGGTGCGAATTGCTATCTTAAATTTCTCTCCATTTTTAGACATGTCCAGCTACTTGAAAGTAAGAACTTTTTCAATATTAGGAAGCCATAAACTGAAGTGGGGTTTGATCACTGTGATTGGTATTTTTGTCGTGCGGGTAATCTCGTAGATGCAAATGCCATTCGTCATGAAAAATTTGATGGTACGAGGCATAGTACATCTGGTTGTGATTATCCAATGTATATACGCGGGGCCAATCCAATTCTATGAAAATTGCGAAAATAATTTCATTTGTTTACTTGAAACTATTTTTATTTATTAAATAAGGTGACAATTTATCTGTTGAAACAAGTGCGAGAAAAATATGCATATTATGTGTTAGTGGTCCGATGTCAATCGTATGGAACACATTAGCATGGTTAGAAAACATGTTTTTGTGAAAGCTATAACTTGAGTCAATGCTGGTATATAAAACTAAAGGCGGTAATCTTTTTTGACATTAACCGCATAATTTTAAAGCATAAATAGATTATTGAGTGGGGTGTAATTTGGTATGCGGTTTAGATAACGTGGTAGTATGGTAGTTAATCTACATTTAGTCGTAGCCAAAGACAGGAAAATTTATTCTTAAGTTTGGGTACAATAGAACGAAAGATTACGTTCACTTTGTCCGCAGTTTTGTTTCTAGTATTATTTTACATATGAAGTGAGTTTTCTTATGGGCTAATGCATTATTCGGGTTCAATATACCAGCTTCTTTACTAAGCAGCAAACTTAATTTCATTTGTCGTGAACTGCATTTGTTTAATGAAGAACTGAAGAGCTGTGAACTCCATATGTAGATCGTTATAAAAGAAATTAATAAATGTAACAATAACATACGATATAAGCCTGTTCCGGTATTAGACTATCCGTAACATGCCTGTGATACGTATTGGCCCTTTCCTTAGGATTTTTGCACCCATCTGCGGGTGCTGCTCATCTTGCGCTGCCACCGCCGATGCTGACGCAGTCGAACCTGCCACCCCACAGTCTATCGCCGGGAGTTAGTGGAGCAAACAGCATTACGACGAACACGACGACGACGTTACCTAGCGGCAGTGGCGGCGCTGGAATTAGTAACAATAACAACAACGCCACGACAGACAATAGCAACAACGGTAGTGCTGGCGTCCTCGACTTGCACCACCGTGCGATTGCTGCTGCGGGTGTCACAGGTGTCGCCAATGCACATAATCCTGGTGGTACTGGAACATCCGCAGGTGCCGTTGTAACTGCTGTTACCGCCGCGGCCGCGACCGGAAGCGGAGGGGCAGCTGCAACTGGAGGAGCGGGCGTAGGTGAGATTCGCGTTGATGCCAGCCGTTGTCCTGTCTGCTTTCGACATTTCGACGACCGATGGAAATTGGAACGGCATGCGAGGGTGCACACTGGGGAACGACCGTTTGCGTGTAGTAGGTGCACGAAGACGTTTACAAGAAAGGAGCATCTGACAAGGCACGAGCTGTCGCACGACGGTGAGAAACCCTTCTCGTGCAGTGTTTGTGGCAAGGCCTTCTCAAGGAAGGACCACGTCGACAGACACTACAAGACACACATGACCCGATGATCATCCACCAAGCATAGAAGAGCGAAGGTCAACTACGCTACAGATTTGTCCAAGAGAGTCGCAGACAGACAAAAAAAAAACGGACAGAAAAAGCTCAGTGGTAATAGAGACAATGCAAGAGGATTCGCTTGTGTTAAACATGAGAACGAGTTCTGCATGGTGCTGCTTCAGGCACCATCGCGGAGTGTCGTCTGCGACAACGACTGGATACCAATGATATCTACAGATAGACTCCAGGTCTCAAGATTACCCTCTGACAGTTAGTCATGCCGTCGCGAATGTTCTATACGAGTCCCACTCTTTCTACTTCCCGGGGGGGAATTCTAATATCTGAATATCTTGAGAAAACAGTGTTATTTACTTAGAATGCACTATAAGCTTTTTATAGCTTTTCACCTCTATGGCAAAATTTTGTACGGATGTTCCGGTCCACATGCTGCTACAAAAACTGCGTCGGCTTCTATCTCAAAGTAAACCGGCTTTGTATGAGGAAACATGTAGAACAATGCTCACGAATGTACTAACTTCTAGCTCATTGGGACCACGAGCCAGAAAGTGTGACCAAACAGACACGCATACACACACAAATACTACCACATTCGCAATCGTATGCTCGAAGTCAAAGTATATTAAAAATCAGATGCTTAGTCCCTTCAGAATTAAACCCGTTTACTTCAGTCGTGTTTACTACAGTGAACTAGGTTCTACACCTGAGTAATGGATTGTGATAAGGCAAGCCTTGTCCCGTGTATCGGCTGATTCAAAGAGCATCATGATTTGTTGGAATATCGCGAGCTCTGGTATTCTGTCGTCCTAAACACAGTTTGAGCAACATTGGCTAGCGGCACACATATTCGAAGTCATTTCAGTCGGCCTAATGTCCTTTCGCTGTTGTGTTGCTGCAGGAGGAATTCGTAATGCTCCTCCAGCAGGCGGAAGTACTGCAGGTACGCAAGCCGCTGTGAACGCCCTAGTCCTCTATCGGGGCGTCGAGGGTGGTCAAGGCAATACGGTGGCAGTACGTGGTGATGGTTACCGTTGTCCAGTCTGTTTCCGACATTTCGGCGATCGCTGGAAACTGGAGCGGCACGCAAGGGTTCATACCGGGGAACGGCCGTTTTCGTGCGGAAGGTGCGGAAATTCATTTCGGAGGAAGGAACATCTCGTCAGACACGAACGGTCCCACGATGGTGAGAAGCAACTCTTGTCCAGTGTGTGCAGACAAGCGTTTATTAAGATGATCTACTTCTCGCAACACTATCATGGCTGCCTGGCCAGTTTCAAAAGCAGTTGCATTAAATCTACTTCGCTTAGCTCTTCGGGTGGGAATGTCGTTTACAAACGAATGCCTTAACGTTTCTCTCGCTCTAAGGACTCATGATTTCTCCCGAATCTCCATGATGTTTTGGTCAGTCCCTTTCACACAGCCGCATTATGGTTTATAATATTCATAGTAAGGGCATGTTCAGTTGCAAAGTTTAGGTGCCTGGCTCCTGTTACCAGTTATATTTTTCACTTAATAACTGACCACGTTGTGATAAAAAAGCATTTTTAACCAGGAAGATATTTAGAATTACGGCATGTTGCACCGAACTGTACCCGACTGTTAGTAGGTCGATATGTACTTGTGCCGTTAAGTTTTAAGAAAGCGTCGGGCGCAAAAGTTCTTTGCAGTCCAGTAAGACAGTATTCTACAACGGCTCTTTTTAATTCCACAAAGCCCGCTGGGACATAACTGCCGATTTTTTTAGGTTGCTGAATGTTATTCTAATTCGAAGTATATGTGGAATTATTCTGACCAGAGAGTCTTTCTGGCTGTTAATTCGCTTGATTTCGATGTTAAACGATCAAAATATGATTTGCAGTGCCACTGGGTGGTCTAGAGCATACAGGTAAAACGGCTTATTATACGGGAAAATTATAATCAATTCTGTATTCACGATAATGTGCTATGTTAAGTAATGACGCTCAACTACAAATAGGGAATGATCTACTAGACAGCGTATCAGATCTGATTCTACTTAAATGGCAGCCGCTATACAAATGCTTTGCTGGGAACATATTCTAGCAGGAGCGAATGCATTCGAGTTTGACTCTATATTGAAATGTCCCTTTCCAGTGAGAATACAAACGAAAAATGTTGAGTATACCTTTTGCGTTACAAATTGCGACCTCATATAACCTTCTCAGTGGAATCTTCGTAAAATTACTTGTAAAACTGGTTACGCAATGAGCATTGAAGGCCCACTTTGTTATTTGATTTCCTATTTCGATGAGTTGTCTTTGCAGGCCATACGTAACGTGGTAAGGCTTGAGCATCAATCTCATTCAGCATCTCTGAATCTTTTAGCCGGAAAGTTATCAGTCTAGGCGACCACGACGACATGTCCGTTCCAGTACAACATTTGTTAAAAGCAAAGTTAAACGATATCAATAGTGGCACACGACCAGTCACGGGCAGCTTTTTATAATTAGCGACCTTGTCCGCTTTGTTCAATACAGCAATATATCTATAGGCCATAAAAAGTATTGGAACACACAATCTAGGTAGAAAGTTACGTTGGGCTCTAGCTTTAAGTAAAGTATGCACCAGAGACGCAATGAGTCACTTGTCCGTATGGACACTGTGTCTAAATGGAGTTGGCGCACCAACGAGCTGTTCCCATAAGACGCGGGTGAGCGACTTGGGGAAGCATTTTTCTGGCTTGTAAGAATCGTCTTCTCCAATGGCCTCGTTTTTCACGGGGTACACGGATTTTTTGTGGATTTTCGAGCTCTACTGTGTCGTTTCTGATCAGGTTTGAGAAACATTGGCAAGTGCTGTATATATTTCAAATAATCGTCAGTTGCCCTAATGTTGCCCCTTTCAATGTTGTGTTGCTGCTGCAGGAGGTCCTCCGAATACTCCTCCTACAGGCGGTAGTACTGCAGGTACCCAAGCCGCTGTTAATGCCTTAGTCCTGTACCGTGGAGCCGAGGGCGGTGAAGGGAGCAATGCCCCTGTCGCAGTACGCGGTGACGGTTGCCGTTGTCCAGTCTGCTTCCGACATTTCGGAGATCGTTGGAAGCTCGAGCGACACGCCAGGGTTCATACCGGGGAGCGGCCGTTTTCTTGCGGAAGGTGCGGGAATTCATTTCGGAGGAAGGAACATCTCGTCAGACACGAACGGTCCCACGACGGTGAGAAGCTCTTCTCGTGCAGTGTGTGTGGAAAAGCGTTTGTTAGAAAAGACTATGTCTCTAGACATAATAAGAAAGCGCACCGCTGGCTAAGTTATGCGAGTTTCTGATAAATCGGCGCCCTTAGCTGCTCTCGCTGATTGGGTCGGAGCTAGTTTTATCATAACTGACTAATATTTTGCTCCTAGCCCTTCTGTATGAACATTAGAATACCGATATTTCTTCGTCGTTCAGAAGCGACAAGGGGACATTGGTTGGAAGCCAAATCTCGATTGATAGTGTCAGCTTTGCACAGATACTTATTTAAAGAAGATAAGTACAGACATTTGCCTAGAAAAAGCGAAACAAAAGTTTTTCAGTACCACTTACTCTAGCATAGATAAAATGGCTCTACGTAAATTTCAGCGGCAAAAAAATTATAATGGTTAAATTCACGATTCACGGTTTTTTACACTCCCCATCGTAATATCACTGATGGTGACACACAACGTATTCTATGTGGGGGAACGACAGTAGATCCCTTTTATTTCTTTAAATAAAATCGGAAAGTAGCATACGCTATAGACTGACATATGGGTTGACACTGGTTCTTGTTATGGTACAGACAAGCTCTGTGTACACTAAAAGTCTTTAACAGCATGCTATATTGATGATTAGCATTTTACACGTATAACCTCTGTGGAAAGCATCAGCCAACGTTACCATTTGGCGAGCATACTTAATACAGCCCAGTTTTAGATAATTCAGATGTTGCAATCTAATTTTAAACAGAGCGTGTCTAGTAGCGTTAATCAACGATCTTATTGAAAAACGTAATCAAAATCACCAGTAGGGTGACCATTGAAATGCAGAAATCGTAAATAAACACATAGTTTCATATCGTAGCGGCTCATTCACCTCCTAGAGATTCGTTTTTAAAAGAACATAAAGTATAGAATAGAGAACGTCACTCTGATGGGTAATTCTGTGTCTGTCTGTGTATTCTTGTTAAGATAGAACATTTCAGTCAGTTGTCATTTTTGAGATATGTTGACAAAGCTTAATGTCTACTTTTTTGAGAAGTGTTGTCACTGAAGTTATTTTCCGATAAATAGTACATGGTATTTCGAAGTATATATTTATACATGTCAATTTTATGCGGTACGTAGTAAGCAACGCTACAATATATAAAAAAAAGACATAGAATGAGAGAGTGTAATGTGCTAATATGCGGATAAGTGTAAGACATTGGCAGCAAATGCCGCGCGATAAGTCACTATCAGAGGACTATCATTAGAATGAAAGTTGGCAACGATTTCACTTAACAATAATAACAATAAACGGGCAAAAATGTAGCTCAGTGTCGTTATTGTTTAGACAATGAAAGCAGATTATCAGCGATGTGCGAACTACAATGTGTATTTGATCGCACAAGTCTAAAGTACTTCCTATGGACTATGTGCCAGAACCATGTATGAGTGTGCTTGCTGAATTCCACTCCATCTCGGTGTATTTCAGTTTTAATACTTAGAAGTTGCTCAACCACAGATATACTCAAGAATAGTTGCAACCCAAAGAGTTTTCCCCGGTCACTGAAAGCATTATCAAGTTGCTACTGAAATGAATCGCTAAGATGTGAAAAAATTAGTTATGGTGAAAACCTTCTAATTTTACTCGTACCGTTACTTATAACCTTTTTTTAGAGGTATCATATGTATAATCTATGTAATATACATGAGAGTTATCGCACATAATACGGGTAAATATGCAAGCTTCAAAAGGTGTTATCTTTCAAAAGATCTTAGAAAATACTGTTCTCAGTTTGGACTCATAAACGAATCAGGTTTGCCACAAGGATATTACACAGCGCTAGAAATGTATGATATCCATGGATTGATAAGTATGTATACGAGTGTGGCGGTCTTACCAAAACGTATCAGATTTTAATTATCATTTGAAGACATTAGAGAGTAACCATCAAAGCGACTCTGATTCGCCCTGTTGATTCTGTACACTCACAAATAAAAATACGATGCAGTACGATGGTTGAAAAAGCCTTCATTGAAAAAATCTCTAACCGTTACTTGTGTTTATCTTTACGAAAAATATAGCTTTGACGGAAGAAAACTCGAATACGAACGAGCACGCATTTCTTCGTACCGCGAAAATTTCGATAATAAATAGTAAAATATTGAGAAACAACGTGGTTATGGAACCGTATGTCGTAATCAAATTTAACGAACAATCTTCACTATTTTAATGTTACCAAGTATTTGCGTATTCGATACGTGCTACAACGTAAATATGGCCGCTAATTGGTGCTTTAAGCTTCACTTGCTGCAAACGCCCATACCAATTAGTACAAGTGCAATTAACCAGCTATTCGTTCTACTGTGACTGCTATTCAGATATACAGTTTTTTTGAAAAAAAAAATTTTTTAAATAGTCACTTGATTATTACATGTTGTAAACATAGATACTATTTAGAATTTATTGTTGCTGTAAAGCATAGTAAAGTTCTAAATAATAATAATATGTCGTAGCGTCTTTTCGAAAGAGTGATCGAAATATTACACATAAGCAATTGGTAATGTTTGGTGAATGGAAACAACATCGTTATATTAAATTGAAAAGAAAACGTGTTATTAATAAATGTGTGTCGTTTATTTTTTGCCACAGCTCCCTTGAATGCTCTACTCCCTCCTGGGGGCAGCAGTTCTGGGGCAAATTCAAGTGCCGTTGACGTTTACCGAAGTGGAGCGGCCGGAGCTGCTGGAACCGGAACAGTTCCGTTACGTGTAGATGCTTGCCGATGTCCCGTTTGCTTTCGCCATTTCGGAGATCGCTGGAAGCTGGAACGACACGCGAGAGTGCACACCGGAGAGCGGCCTTTTTCCTGCACGAGGTGTGGAAAAGCGTTCACAACGAAAGAGCATCTGGTTAGACATGAAATGTCCCACTCTGGTGAGAAGCCCTACTCCTGCAGCGTGTGCGGCAAAGCTTTTACGAGAAAGGACCACGTTGATAGGCATTTTAAGAAGACACACTGCCGCCCTAAGTACACTGATCTTTGATCGTTCGATCGCATATGCACACTAAAAAAAAAGACCAATTTTATCATTATGTAAGCAGGTCAAAAGTAAGGTCGTTATAGCATTTTTGCCTTGCAATTATCTCGTTTTGTTCTATGCTCATAACATACGTCTGTCGCAAGTCGTTCGGGGCAGGGTGCTGTCCGGCAGCGGACCAGCCTTGCTAACGAGTCAATCATGAATAAACACACGTATATAGGTTTACGATAATAATAATCGATTTATCCATGGAACAGCAATCACAGTCAGCGCAATATCGAATCGCCATTATATTCCATTATTTCCGCTAATAACGTGGAGGTTTGTTTAGCTAGTAACATGTAATCGGTGACGGGGCGTCGTGTAGGGAGTAAACGTTATAACACTTTGTGTACAATGTCAACTATATCATACTACCGAAATCTATGGTGAACTAGTCGTTGCAAAATAATCAAGCTGGCACTAAGTCACTATTTGTACTGATTAGTTCGGTTTATCTTCTTCAGTCTGAGAAAGTGTAGAATACTCGAATTCCTATTCCTGATACTATGTAGAGATTATTTAATAAGGCAAGTGTTACCTGGAATTAGTATATGCATATAGAAGTGTAATCAGGGTGACATTTATATAACGATGATGCACACCTTGCTTGGTCTGAAAAAGAGACAGGAAATTATTCTGACACATCATTCTGTTTTATGCGCTCGTTTTATACGTTGAAACCATAATACTTAACCAAGTTCGGAATAGCAAAAATATTCTTTATCTGAACAATTACTTTTCACAAAAAATAAGTATTTTTGCTAAGTGGCGTTGCATTTTTGTGGCAGGTGTAAATAATACTTTGTACTGGCAGCAGATGATGATATATATAGGTGCCTTTTTACTATATTTATAGAATGGATTTATATAGATACACAAACTTGGATTTGATTGATTATTGAAATATGAAATACTTTACTATTATAAATAAAAAACCGGCGTTCCAGGAAGGAAGTGTTGTTAACCTTGGGCGTTTTAAAGGCGAGGCCTAGCAGAAGAAACGTATCAACTTATGGACGCCGTATTTAAGAGGGCCTGATAATGACGTCTACAAATACATAGACAAGTGGCATGCCTACGAGAAGAAGCACCGAATGAAATGATTACAAAGAGAACCCCCAGCTCTCTGAGTTCTTGCCAAGCAATTAACTAGCTGCTCTGAAACTAGTAATATATATTTCATTATAAACTTGATGTTTCGAGACATATAATAATGATGATGAAATAAATAAGTTTTACTGCGGTTGAAATACTATAACGTCAGGTCTGTCTGAAATTAGCCTTAGAATATTTTTTTTTATTTAGTTGGATTCTATATATATATATATATATATATATATATATATATATATATATATATATAAGCGCTGTTCACGTATAACGGAATTGTAACTATGTACGTACAACAGTCCTACACGGTTGCGGTGTCTCTCAAATGCAATTTTAGGTCGTCAGAATGTATCATACGGAGTTAGCCATCTCTGAGTGAACTAATTAACAATAAAAAGAACCTCTATTTTATTTAAAACAACACTGCACATGTTTACTCAAGGTTGATGAATTTATTATGTTCGAACTATTTCGTCTTCAAAGTTTTCAATTCTGAATGAGACAAGTTTCTTTAGCACGTATTCGTTTCGACTTTTGCATACGTCTTCATGAACTTTTTTGAGTTTTTAACAATAATACAGTAACTACTGTTACATGCTGCTTATTTTATCATCTAATAGTAATCTGCCTATACCATAGGCTGTTCTAGTCGAACTTCAGGCACTACAAAGTATCAGATCTCTGAAAATAAACTAGCACACTGAATTTGGAAACCACAGAACAGAAACATTTGGCACCGCAGTATCTGTATTACCAAGCTGCCTATTGTTACTACCGAGTTGCGTCAACTTTATTATTACTTTTATTATTTACTTTTATTATTCACGGCGTGTACCGAATTAATTGATAATTGATTGACAACAAAGTAGTGGAGCTAATAAACCAATTTGTCAGTAACATTTAAATGCTAAAGATTTAAGGAGATAAAAATCCCTATGAAAACACCGCGAAAGAAGTCCTTCATTACGTCGAACGGCCGAGGAATGAACCTGACAGTTTGAGGAAACTTTGCAAAAATGAAGGTTGGGCCCAAAGGTATATGTGGCAAAGATTGGTGTTTCTTAGATTGCGGGTTATGTGATTATTACTATTATAATATGAATGTTATGAAAAACTGTGAAAGAGTAAATCCGACAGAAACAAGCATAATCATTTGCACGAATCTGCAAACTTTACGCCAACCACTCGCCTAACACGTTTCGTTACGAATGAATGACACAAGGATTGGTCTGTGTGGACCCCTAACGAAGAACTTCTTAATCCAACTGTAATCTATGCAATGTGCAGTTCAATAGTATCATCAGACTGGTGATTATTCCCACAGATTTTATTTCAAAATATCAGTTAATAATAAAATTATTGATTTATTTACCTTCTCATTTATTGAAAAAACCCATGGACAGTATTATTATCTGATAACAATACAGGAATGGGCATTTACAGTTATCGCAGATATCGCATATATTATTATTACAATTACCGTAAGAGTCCGGAGTGCCAAACTTAAGTGATCATTTCAGTCTCTACATTTCACTGATATAAGTTCATATAATTTTAGTTACTTCTGTGCATATACCGGTTGCTGGCCTGCATTGCACCAACGCTGACTTACTCAAAAAAGTATATATATATAATTCATAATGCTGGATAGGGTAGGACTTGGGTTAGGCTAGGACTTACAGATTTATACGTCCGTGGCAAAGTTCTTGAACCGCTGAGGTGCATTTATTCTTCTTAATGGCAGTATGGTTTTTCAACCAATATGCGAGCGGTGATCATGTGTAGGCATCATAATGCATCATCGGTTATATATAAACTAGGGAAAAAATTGATTTTATGAAAAAAAAATGGCCTAAATGTCGGCTCCAATGCAAATTAAGCGCATAACTAACTAACTAACTGTGGCAATGCCTACCGCGTCATCTGCGCTATTATTTATGTAATTGCTCAGTGTGTCCAATTATACATTATTTCTGAACATGCTTCTTAACAGTGACCAAAAATGCATTTAAATTAAATTTAACAAACATGCTGGAGGCCTATTTCCGGACGTAGGAGTTACTAGCTTCACAACGCGATGATTTACCGCTTTAAGTTTAAGATCATAGCGTTCTGCAGGTCATCTATGATTTATCTACTTTAATATTTATCTAATGATTTATCTACTTTAATACGCAGAGTAGTTACTCTACTTTTTTTGCCTGGATGGGTCCAAGGATCTCGGTATATAAAACTGTATTTTAGGGATCTGAGTTTTCTAACACCTTGTGTTAAAAAGCTCGTGTAACTATAAGAGACAAATTTGCCGAATTAATAGCTTTTTTTAGCTTAGTTATCCAGTGCTAGCGGACGACGCTGCGATACTATGGAAAAGTAATTTCGTCAAAACAATAGAAAAAGACATGTTGGTGCACAATTAAAAAGTTCCATAACCTCGATTTTATGATACAATTCTAGTTGAAGACTAAATCGCATTTATGTATTAAAAATGCATTTGTTAGTCAATCCTTGAAAACGTCAAACTCACGTGAAAAAAGATTAACTTTTAAAATTACATATATATATATATATATTGAAACAGAGAGAGAGAACTACGGGCAAACATCTTTATATAAGCGTATGTTGTCGAGTAGGTAGCCGGATAGTTTGAAGATTTTTGTGACAACATGGAATAAGATCGAATTGTCTGCCTTCTGTATCTCACTCTACTGACAGGTAGGTCGCTACAGAAATTCATGTCGCAGCATGAATGCACTTGTACTGTATTCAACATACAGGTTCATTCATAAAAAGGAAGTACCAATAGAATCCTCACTGCTAGGACTATGCTTGTTTTACGCTCGATTCCTGCCAGTTTGGATGCATGTATAACGAATCATGCATTGTTTCATATGAGTAGCGTTTTTCCCTTCCAGACATATTTTTTGCCATAGTTTTGCTCTTCTTTTGGTACCAGCAGACATAAAGGCTATCTAAAATACCTAAAACTAATTACACTTTTTCTCATATATGTATATTTATGATGCTTTTGCGAGACAGATTCTACAAGTACAGCGCTGTTAATAGTGGAGACGACATCTATCTTATATTTCGATTAGGAAAGGATCCACGTTTTGCAGAAGCTTTCATTTTCCCTTGACGCCATTCTCATCTACGGTGATTTGGAATTCAGCAACAGCCAGGGTCGGTTATAGCAAAAGTGAACGAAACATCACAGAAGCGGGCTCTACAGCATTTTGATTGATCGGGACCCTTTTTTCCAATGAAACAAAGCATTTCTGTTACTGGCGTTCCTGTTGTCGGCAACACCTTGGGCAACGCAGGCAGAGGAGAACTGCATTCTATGGCTGCGGCTATGCCTGTTGTTACTTTTGCTACTACTACTGCTGCTGTTAGGAGCACTTCGTGCGATGTACACCGGTGCCATTACGCTCACGCTCACCCGAACTGACTGACAACATGCATCTACCTACCTTACCTGTAGAGATTGGGAGATAAGAAATAAGGAAAAGGGGAAACGAGAAAGTACATACAGAGTCCACTAGCTTTTGCCCCCCCCCCCCCTCGCTTCCCTTGATTCCTTCTATGCATATCCGATAGTGTTGTCGCCAGTTTCTCCTGTTCGAGTCGTAACCGCAATAACAACCCGAAATACAGCAGCGGCAGTAGCGCTTTAGGGTAATAACAGTTGTCAGTTACTAGCTGCTGTGCCGGCGGTGCGAAATGGTGTACATGTAGCGACAGGTGGTGCCGAGTACTGTGGAGTTTGCTCTAATGACGAGGTCACCATTTTGGCAGAGATGTTGGTTGATACAACGTGCCTGGTGTATGCCTTTATCATTGCACGTAAGCCCGCTTGTGAGGGTGCTAAGTTGTTTGGTGAGTAGCTACGAGCAGCAAAAGCGGAGGGGAAATTCGGGGGGTAACCTCTGCTGATTTTGGTGATGCTTGCGTTGCTTCGTTAGCTGGCACCCATCCATTACCTCGGCTTTGTTCCCGTCTAATAATTATAGAACTTTTGCGCGTCAACCATTGCGTTAGATGAATTTACGAAGTATTTTTCAACGCAACTAGGAAAGAGGTTAAATACGGAATGAAGAAGCCCACAGAGTTGGAAGACGACTGCAAAGAAGGAAGAAAGGCATGGAAGGAAAGTCCAGAGATCGAAGTCAAGCAGGCACTAACCCAGAACTAGTCGGCGATTATGTGACCAATTACCACGATAACCATATTATTACTCTCTCGGCAGACATTCATATATTTTATCAATCATAGGAGATCTCAAGAACATGAATTGCAAACGAGTGTTTTTCGCATATTTTATTAACACAAAATAACATGAGAGTTGTGTCGTAGAATTGAACGACACCAGCAATTGTTTTTCTGTTAGGGTTTTAAGAGGTTAACTTCGTCTGTCTTGTTCTTAAAAATAACTACCTATAACGTTTTCCATCTATTATCAAT
The DNA here is from genome assembly GCF_002443255.2 of Varroa destructor. Taxonomy (NCBI): domain Eukaryota; kingdom Metazoa; phylum Arthropoda; class Arachnida; order Mesostigmata; family Varroidae; genus Varroa; species Varroa destructor. The sequence goes on along the minus strand of NW_019211456.1, from coordinate 252,465 downwards.
ACTTTAAACAACTCGAACTTAAATTTTCAAGTTCAGTCGTTCGAACAAAACGCTAGCACAGATTAGGAATGATACTAGAAATATTCAACGTGTTTCAGTGACAAGAAAAGCGACAGACGGCAGATCTCACTTTGCACAATGCAGAATGTGCTAATTATTTTCTTTTAGGCGGACAAAATGCGTACGGTGGTGTTGAAATTACATTTGAATCAAACTGATCTGAAGAAATAAAAAACGTAAATATGCGCTAACCGAATGGGTAGGAATAGCTGTTAGTAATTACGCGCACCTTTTTGTTATATGTTATTATATGGAAACCCGACAAACAGGCTGGCGGGGAGAAGCGTAACAGGTTTGCTTTACCACGGTTTATTCTTTAATGTGTAATACTTGCAGTTGACTTCTACAGTATGTGACAGCAGATATGGTTAATTTAACAATTCTGCTTCTGCGTGCATATCATGTGTGTGACACCTATGATTTTCCCAATCCAATACCGTCGTGCAAGAGACAACAGATCTCACTTACATCAAACACAAGCTTAAATAAAGAAGCTTCATCGCGTCAAGCCGGCTTATCTTGAGTGCGTGCTGGGATTACTTATGAGCTCGCTTAGCAGATTCCTGTGTCTAATTGCGGGCACGGCGATGTTTGTGTAGTACTTATGTTCGACCTTTCAGACACCCAGATACATATGTAATTCATCGTACCTTCAAAGTACACATATTTCTTCCCGACGAGTGCCGGGAGCAGTGAGAAGTGAAGCAACTTCACTGCACCAACTGCAAGGCGGCTATATGAGTTTTTACATTTGTTACATGAGAAGAAGCGTAACGTATGACATTCATGGGCAGAAATTAGTCCACTACAATAATGGTGTAACAGGTGTGCCAGTCATGTATCAGTGTTATTATACACGTTGTGTTGTGCACGTTCTCAACTTACGCAGCTTGGCCGCAGCGTTTCGGCATTGAAGCTGATAAGCGAATATGGCGTATTTACTTTTATGTGTCAGAATATGTAGCTAGTTATGATAGCAGATGAGTGGTAATACAAGGAGCTTGGCACTGTTTACAAATTGCTTTTGGTCACTTGTGGCACTGCGAACTGATTAGCCTTGCAGAGAAGTATACACACTATATTAATTATAATTTGACTATATTAGTTATTTTTAGGTTTCAGTAACCTGCTCCTCTACTTTAACTGTGACCGTACCCTTCTCGAACTCTTAAGCCTACTGTCGCCCCCCGGTATTAGCTTTACTGCATTATTAAAGATGATATTGTTACCTGAGAGAAGTTTAAAAATCGCAGATGGCCGTCCGTTGAAGTGGACGAGAAGGTATTCGATCGATGTAATGGACTGCTTCTATCTATTACAGTAAGTGCATGGTAATAGAAACTGTTCATTGCCGCTCACAGAAGGCTGTTGTCTGTTCAAGCACAGTGTCAAATGTCTATTATCCGTATTTGTCGGAAGATATCCAATTGAAAATGCATTTCGTGACCGTGTATTGAGATACTCTAAGTCATTTCATACTCCTCTATACGCTATCTCCCACGAGTTTCATAACTTGCGCGCTCAGCGCGTAAGATTCTCCTGCAAATTTTCGTCTGCTATACACTCTGGTTAAATGGAATAGCTTTTCGCGACAGAAAAATCAACGAGAATATTTAAAGAGCCTCTAAAACCTTTTTGCAAACCAAAACAACGCCTAGTACATACGCTTTTTTTTTTGGAATTTTGAGACACCTTTTTATATTAGTGTTGTGTCACTTGGTAGACACCATTATCTGCTGTCTGTTGCGCCCCCAACCAGCAAAGTTTCAACTTATACCCAAAAAAGTGTCATTATATGCGAGTGGTTAATAAGTTGCTATATGAATTTTGATCATGCTGGTGTACACAGAAATTCTCTAGTGCTACTCTAGTGCTCTAGTAGTACTCTAGTGCTAGTACTACTCTTGTTTCTGGTTAATGAATGCTATCTCGCTACATATGCACAAGGTCGGTACGTTCAAACTTCTACAGAACTGCAATTATTTGATCTAACACGTTATGCTACAATTCAATTGAGAATCTTCATACGACCTGTCCCAGACAATAAATATCGTGTGCCTATTTGCGTGAGCAGTTATTCAAAAGCAAAAATGTCAGCTTGATGATGGTAAATCCGAAATTGAGGCGTTGGCCCAAATAGAAAGTTCTGATATTCATTAGCAATATACATTACGGTATTATTCATGTTTTTAAACTTGACTATGTTAACTTATTCTAACTGGATGTGATTAGGGTTTGCACTTGAAAGAAAGCACACATTTTTAACACTCTTGATATAAGCAAAAGAAGATAATATGCCGAATCGATGGTAAACGGCATTTTATAATTTGTACGCAGTACGGTCGATATCCAGTATATACACGCTAACTTTAATCTATGCCACTGTTTTATTCGTGTACAACGAGTTTGCTTTCTTAACTTATTGTAACTTATATGAAGATCGAACCGAAAATTGCTGTTATTTCATATCTGCTAAAGCAAGAGGTGATACGCAAATTATTGCAATAGGAGACGAACTCTCCAATGCAACCTTTACAATTTCTACGACACTATGTTATAATGCCATAAATAATTTCCAGTTTGATAATGATAATCTAGCACTTGCTCATTTCATTAGCTTTCTATCTGTTTTAAATTTTTTCTTTTAATCTTGACAAATACATACGGAAATCATCCGAGCTTTAGACTCTACTTGTAAGAGATTTTTCCATTGCTTCATTGTTGATCCCCTCAAGGCAGACCCTTGAGCGAAGCGCAGAGCAGTACCTACAAGCGCTTGGTAATATATTAGTTGCTGCTTTTTTGAGACCATGATTAACATGCTGTCAGAAAGTCCAAAACAAATCATCCATTAGAAGCAGGTACCATAAAACTGCAACGGACAACAAATCCAGTTGTCTGCTAGGCCTACTTTTTCAGTATCTGGGTCAAGTTTCTACAAAGTTGCTCCCGCGGGAATTATTTGCGTACTTGGGTCAACGATTTGGCAGAGTACAATACATGAGAATAAACTTATTGATTTCAGCAGTAACACAAAAAAAGCTATTGTCGGCACCTATCTCAGTGCTAGCCTTAAGTAACCAGCAAAGTCCATAATCAAAGTTCATATCTGTCTACTATAAAATGAAAAGGTCTACGAATGCCCTTTTGACGCAAAGGTATTTCGTTGAGATTGTAATCAAAGGATAAAGTTTAATTAGGTAATAAAAAAAAGTGTATGAAAATCGTACGAATCAGATCAGCACACGGACATGTGCTCGCAAATGCATATCTTAAAAATAATTAATTTTAGATCCGTTCTAATAGTTCCGGGCAAGCTAACATACGCCAACATTATTGTGCAGGTTCAACACGTTAGTTATAAAGCCGGCCTGAATAATTGGTCAAAGGAAGCCGAGTGAGTATCTTGTAAAGCTGACATAAAATTCTCAATTCAGTGCTGAACAATTACCAATTTTGTATATGAGTTCTAGAATACTAAGAAGTCTGGCAGTCGAGAAGAAGTTTACGCAATTGAGATATGTCTTGTCAAACCGCGTCGACAAGTTACAGGCCACTCCTGGCATCTTATTCTATTCTATACTAAGGGAACCAAGCAATTAGTTCAATATGTAGATCGGGAACGATGTTTCTCGCGCTCTACAATGCCAGAATGCATGGCCAAGTATAAAGCACTCACTACGGTGTATATATGAGCTGGCGAAGAAATCCAAAACAAGTGAATATGAATAGTGTTACTAAAGCCATTGAAATATTGACTAAACATGCCGCTCTCATCAACTATCGTTTTATGGCACACGCTGGAGACAATCTTCATTTATTTAAATGAACGTGTCGTAGCTGCTAAGACTTGCTTCCACATTATAACTGTTATATCACACTATATGCGATATAAATTTATATAATATAAAGATATATAATCTTATAGATACTACTAACACTCCGTGTTTTTATTTTTTTTATTCGTCTCTCGGAACCAAATCGGCCACTCATATTGATCTGATCAGAGCCTTAGATTAGCCTTAGAATAGCCTTAGTCATTAAAAGTAAAATATGCGTACAGCGTAAAGCACTCCGAACGTCTCTACAATGATAAGCTCTAGAATTGAGCAAAGCTCTCGGTTTGCCCGCGGGAATGTAGATTCTTCTAAATCGTTTTATCTTTGAAAATGATAGTAACATTTAATGTAAAAATTATATTATTTTATGTACTTCTGCTCTCACGAAAGTGACTTACCTGGAATTAGTTTTAAATCTTTCAATTTTATATCTTTGCATTAATAAAATTCTATAACAGTTTTACCTCAGTATATCAAATATACTCTAATAACTACACGACCTTTAAGGAGGTTTGAAAGAATCTTAATCGTTAAACTTTCATCATATAAAAACATATAAAATGCTAAGAAGTATAACTGGTCATTAATGTGAATTGTCAACTTTTCTTAAGGCTATTGTTATTCAAAGGTCTTTGTTGACAGTGACTTTAGATCCAAATAAAACTACGGAAATTTGTCTGGTCGAATTTTTGATTATCGTTACGGCCTTAAGAAAACTGTAAATTATTTGCTGGCTGACAGAAATCTCAGTCATTTTCTCCAAATGCTGGAACTTGCACCAATTGAATATTTGGTTCATTCTAGAAGTATTTCAGTTAGAAGTATTTTGGAGCACCCACGCTCGGCACACATCAGAACTCCGGTCGAACTAAAATCACTGTAAGTCGGAGGGCTCTGCAGTTTTCAAGATGTCAACGCCTTGCAGACTTCTTGACCATTCATGCAAAATCCAGATGTTTCCACACACACACACGCCGTCGTTAAAGATCTGCATTAATCAAACTCGATTGAGGCGTTCACTTAGACTGCTTTATAAACTGGAAGTTTAAATAATATCAATTTGTTTATTAAACAAACAAAAGAAAATAAAATAATGACGTGCACGTCAATGTAAACGAACACGAGTTAGGTCTAAGGATACGGCGAAATTATGTCCGTAACGACTACAGCTTTCCACGGACTGATTTAATGTGCACTTTATGGCTGCAAAATGATGCTAGAACATATAAGATAATGAGAAGATCACTTCGAGTGATGGCTAAAACAGTATCGCTGCCACGAGGGCGGTCGCCTTTTCTAGCCATTGCAATCCGCAGTACTCTAGTATGAATCGATGCAGATCATATATCACTAGCCAGCGCAAACAGGTGCAATAGGTACAATACTTAACAGCAGCACTGGGTATAAAACCCGAAACGTTCACGTATATTTAGGTAGCACTAACTATAGATTTGAAACTGAATAACGCTGATGTGAAATTTATAGAAAAAAAAAAAAAAAAAAACATTTTCACGATTATTTTCTCGAATCGTACGGCAAGTATTAATCCACTTATTTGACACAGCACAGACAAGCGAATTCTTCAGGGTTCAATGTTGACACGTTGTATTCCGTCCGATGGCCACAACGCGTGAATTGGATTTTGCTAAGATAAAAATGTAGCCTTAGAAGTCAACGTTTAGTGTTGTCGTTCATAGAAAGTCATAACGTTGCGAAAATTTATTGTCGATTGCTGAAGACATGAGGCAAGGAGGCCTTAAGGAGAAGCACTATACGTGAAGGGTGCAAAAGTTTGATGAGTGGAAACTGAAATGTGGAGAATGTGTGCCAGCGAAATGAGCAGATGTCGAGACCCGAAATGCAGGAACGCATTGCCTTAATTGAGGAGTCTTTTCACGAAAACAGAGGTTGAGCCTAAGGGCACTTTCAGGCAAAACTGGCATTTTACATGTAACACATTACGACAGAACCACAACTTAGATACTAAAGATACGGACACCGAGCTGAAAGTGCGTCCCTCGTGAATTGGTTACAGGCCAGTTGAAAATGTGCGTGATATACTCCACATGCAATTTGCGAAATTTTAATCAGTGAAAAAACTCGCTTGGAGCATATGGTTGCCATAGGTCAGGCATGGTTTAATTTCTACCGCCAGCCAGAGAAAAATGAAGTTCGGTGACCCTCTCGAGTAAACGTGGACTTAAGATGGCAGTAGTATTTGTAGTGGGCATCAGGGGCACCTGTTACTATGACCTCCTCGCCGAAAATGGAACAACAAATTCAGTCAGCTGTCTCGAATTATTCAAGAAACTCATAAACCAACAGCATTACAACCAAAAGCACGCAGCCTGGTTACTTGATAACAACGCTAAACCTCATCGCCATGCCACAATTACTCCTGGAATTTCGTAGAGAAATATCTAACGTCGGCTTCAACCCGTTTATTTTCTCTATCTAGATTACAGAGCTTACCATGACCTAAAAAAGGCAACTGGTGGGCAAGCATCTCTTACTATAGATTGACTTCACGAAACCAAAGATAGAGAAATAACATATAGAGACATAAATAGTAGGAACATAGCGATCTAGAATTATCCTTTAAGCTCAGCAAGTACAAAGGTCCGCCAGATTAGTTTGTAACCGCCTGATACATTCATTGCCTTGAAGTTGACCAATGAAAGGGTCTCTAGAAGCACTGGTTTTAGATTCGCATGTTCCATGATCTTGTTTTTATGCTGCAGGTCAATCAGGTCATAATCCCACTTACACTGTTCGATTTTGTAAGATGTTAATCGATGCGCCCAAGGGCAGGTTTCTATGACTTCGTTTATCAAAGAGCGCACTTAACAATTTCATGCAGAGGGTGTCTGGGCACACAAAGCAGAAACCCTATTTTTTTGTTGGGTGCACGCGCTGGACTTATGAGTAAAAGTAGCGTCTGCATTTTTAACGCGCTTTCACAAATACACGTTTGTCACCGAACAACATTATAAAAGAGGAAGCCAAACGTAGACTCACGTTTTTGACAAAGGCGGCTTGCAGTCGAAGCCAAGGTGACAAAAGAAATGGGGTTCTATTCACACAGGTCATCGTAGTAGCGACTCCTATGGCCTAGAGGCCATAGCCGTTAGTTGACCACGAATAGCATATTCATTCATATGTGCACCCTTAAATCATACTGATTTCCACTGGGCATTCCGAAGGAAAACTGTGGAATCAGCAAATCTGTGTACAAAGGCTTGCATGGATGTCTTAACAATGGTCACAAAGAAGGGAAGTAACAACTGGGATTACAATTTCTAAAGCTGTCATTTCTTTAAAGACTATCGGGCCATTAACGAAATTTTACTTACTATGTTTAAAATAACTATGCAGAGCTATTGCCAAAGTCATCTAACAGATTATGATTTTACTGATGTAATTTTATAATCTTCTTTAGTGGAATTTCATCTAACAAAACGTTAGCGAACATTTTGTTAGATGAAATTATACAATTTTTTTGACGACATTTTTACGATTTAAATTTCTACGGAGTTCTTATTAGCCATACTTTACCTATTTCAGTCATGACATGAGGAACATGTCTTTGCGGAAATGGTCGTTTGTTTTGGATGCCAGATGTCAGTCTGAGATCTACCCTTGCAAACATGCTCATAGCGACTTCAATATTGTTCATAGCTTCGGCGGACTGGATTGAACATCTTTAAACTAAGGCGCGTAGCAGTATATAGTTGTGGTTAGTCAGTCTCAGTGAAATGTATGTTCTCACTTCATGAATGAAGTGACAACATACATTTAATTTTTTATACGTTTGCGCGTTTCCTATGAAGTGTTGCGCTTAGGACACTCAATCAAGATCTCTTCGCTAGGAGCCACATATACGTAAACGTCCATGTCTGAGCTAGTTAGTGAGTCGAGTAGTTAGAGCCTGGAGAGCAGCTTGAATGTAAAAAAAGTGCCAGTACGTCCTTTCTAGAAATATTAAGAGTTAAACTTTTCTTTCAATTTCAGATCAGTATAGTTTTAACATTAAAAGACTTTATCACAGTCAACGATCTGACCTAGAACGATCTTCTCGAAAAGTCATGGTTCCATTCAGAGAAAATAAATTCCCCTCGTACCTTTATAGGCTTTTTAAGAAAGCTTGAAATACGTCATCAAATTTCTGAAGAGCTCTTGAGTGTAGGGACAATCCACGTAGGGGCAAAGGCTAGCAAAATCTTTACTCATGAACTGTAACAAAGCATGCCACCTTTCCAAAGTTACTGAATAGAAGATGACAATAGTTTTACCTCGTGAGACAAACTAAGTATACTAGTTTTTACCAGTATTATGCTTACCAGCTAAAGATATAACGAGGCTCAACTCGTTGACAAAGCATCGAGTTGAAATATCATTGATATAACTTGAAGTAGAGGTACGACAAGTAGAAGGGTCAAGCTGTTGAATCTGTTTATCAATTGAATACGACTTCTTTTGGGCGCTATGTTATAGCTTCTTCACTGCTGCAGTTTGTATGTTTTTTTTTTCTTTAACGCACCAATACTACGCCTATTGCACGAAATAGTACTATGGTAGTCCACTGGAATTTGTGAATAGATATTCTAAACTAGTTAGAGCTTGCCGCAATGAGATCCACTTAGGTCCATTCCGCATACGGCTCCGATGCAACTTCGAGGTCAAGAGGTCGCAGAGCATTAAGAGCGACAACCACTGGAGACAATGCATTGAAAATAAAGCGTTCAATGCTGCATCTTTCTGTAATACGTTAGGAAAATTGGTGGCTGTTATACGACATCACCAATTCCAGCACTGTATCAGTCAGCTTTTGTCAGCGGTCGGCCAGAGAAGTGTAGCTTGTTACAATGCGCCTATTTTGAATTTGATTGCCTCGGCTTGGGTTAGGTGGTCGAACTCAGTTTAGGATGTATCATGGGTAAGGCCTGTTGCACGTCGAAAGGACTGCTATCGTACGTAACTATGTCGTCTGCATAGACAAGAACCTCGACCTTATTTCAAGGTCCACATCTCCTGTCGCGTAAATCTTCAAACAAGACAAAAAAAGAAATAGTTTAGGTTAGGATTTTGAGCAACATCTGTAATGTGGGATGGCGTGAATAACTTCGACAGTTCATTAGTGATTGTCGCCCTGTTTTTGTGGAGTATCGCTGTCGTTAAGTTACGTACTTCTATAGGAACACCGAAGTAGGCGAATGATTTTGAGAATATATCACTTTAGGCAAATCGAAGACTCCTTTAAGATCCACAAAAGTTGCATAAGTACATTGCTAATGCTTAAGGCTTATTTAATGTCGGCAATTAGGGTCTTGTATGCTGTATCGACCGAATTATCTTCTCTGAGTCCATGTTTTTCCTGGAGGACATAGATGGCTTTGGCGCATCTCATTGAGTGTGTTACCAGGTGCCCACACTAAGTAGGGATGCGATTGTGACTTAGATCTCAGCAAAGATCATTACCAGATAATAATAGTAGGAAAAATACGGGACGAAGGAAAAAATAAATTAAGAGAGAGAAGGTTTTATTAATAAGGGTTATAGTAGGTTACAGCCACCGTATATATTGTATGGTCGCGATACCGTTTTATAGATCTATGACGAAAACCCCAAATGAGTCCAGCAAGACCCAGTCTGGTTAGGCTCCTGATGAGGGTAAGACCTTGATGATATAGAAAAAAATAGGTGATTCCAAGGACCTGTTTACATAAAATAAACAATAGCTTTAAACCAGAAAAAAATTGTTCACATAGTTAATTGTGCATTATAAAAACACGTTACAATTCGTTCATATTGAATGATAGCTTGTCCATGATTCCTGAGCCCAAATAGTCGTTTGCGATCGTAACTGTCCTTAAGCTTACAGTTAGTCGTGTTTTAGCAATTTGTCTTATCTCTTTGTAGTCCGTGCTAGTGCCATTAGTCAAAAAATGATTTTATTACCGCTACACAAGCTATATAAAATATCGCCTAACCACAAACCTATACATTTACAGTTATCCCCTTGCAATTCATTTGAAATTCTGTAGTTATCTCATTGCAATTATCCAGTTACACTAATTATGTTTCCCTGTTTCAGCACAATAATTGATGGGTAACACTTACCCTACTCTATATTCCATGTTCTTCCATTGAATTGTTCTAATGGTCTTACTGTCAAGATGCAGTTATCTCCTGAACCTGTTCTAATAATCTAAAAAGCTCCCTTGTTTTGCCACTTTAATAAGTACTACTATCTAGATAAAATTAATCCAATTGAGAAATATGTACCAAATTTTATAAACAATTTCGAAAATTAATCAAATTTGAATTACATCCTTAGCACCCGAAGGAAACCGGCGCCTGAATAAATTGACTCAAATCATTCATGTTATCAAGTATCCATTATTCGGGCACAAATCACTGGCTGACTACTACAAAGTAGAAAGGCTTTTTTATCGTAAATTGAATACTTGGCTTTAAAAGACAGCTACCTTCGCGACATAAATTCTTTGTAAATGTCTAATGGCAGTTGTATCAATAACGAAAAATAACTGTTTGTCTGAAATAACATTATGCAACATTGGGAAAAGGCAAGCGTTTTTTAGGGGCAAAGTATTTCGACAACGGGATGCATATTCTGCGCAAATCCTTTCGCGGTGCAAATTTAGCGACCCACAAATGTTCTCGACCTCGTCATTTTAAAAGACGATCTTTGGTGGAACATGGCCATTACATGAGATTTTTAGTAGAATTGATTGGAGTAAAGATAGAAAGACTAGAGCGTTGCCTGCAATCTGTATTGCTATTAGATACATTTGATCTGTGCAGAAGCGAAAGGCTAATTCTATTTTCAATAGTGACAAGCCACCCTCCAATAGTTATAACCTAACGGTTATACAGTTTAAACGAAGTTCTCCATGCGACACACTTTATTATGCGACACAAATTGGGCACGTTTGCGCACGCAATGCAATTTTCGGAGAAATATACGTTTGTACATTTGATACAATAATCAATGCAACCGTCTTAGCGTTTTCAGACAGTGGTTTGGCGTTAGTCTAAAACGTGAGCAACCTATAAGAAATTGTTGACCTCGACCTATGACCAACTGAATTAATATTACGATCCATAGAAAATAGCAATTGGTGTTCAATAGGAGTTTGCCTGGGACACTTTTCGATTGTTGGTAAAATAATAACTACCTGTACACCCATTAGCGAAGAAGATTACACCGTTAAAATGCTGATCATTGATGCGCAAACGAGAACGGTTGTTGCTTGTGACGACGTTGTTGCGGCTGCTTGCACACCGTGTCTCTGAACGCTGTCATCGTTAATAAGGACGATGTGTGTTTTATGTCGTTTTCTTTATCAAGTCGAAAAGTCAATTCAGGTACAGAAAAAAATATGTAGCAGTTTGGCTCATCTCATCGTGAGTTTCGACTCGTATCAAGAACAATCTTAGCTACATAAAACTTCGTGACATAAGTGTGACATAAGGTGTGCCTCGGTCGGTGTATTCACTTCTGCGATACTACGATAAGTCGAATCAGCTTTCGGTTAAAGGCGTTATATACTATTTTTACTTTAAACTATTAATTTATAGTTAAGGAACCTGTTTATATTCGTTTTTAGGCTTAGAGATTTACATAAGTATATTTCCACAGCTAGAGAGGCAAATTACTCTGTTTTTCTGACGGTGAGTCATGAACCTCGTGTTGATTTCGTTCCATATATTCGAAAACCAAGCCTTCGTCCTTGCCTACGTTCGACGAAGATTACAGTAGCCGGTGATAAATGTCAATTAATAAAAATCCAAAAAATAGTCGCTTTCTTAGACGCAGTTATCACTTGCGTACACAAATGTACTGCGTTTGTAGCTATCTATTTGCACCAAAAAAGGTCCTGCTGCATAGAACGTACATCAAAGTTTCAGTCATTATTTTGGTTACTGAAGACTCACCAAAATGAAACCCATTCTTCCTCTGAGAAGTTTCTCATAATCCTTTATAAGAAGCGCTTCGGAAGAAAATATTTTTCATTTGCTCCGTCTGAAAGACGCTGCGTTCAGTTGTAACCTTCGGCCGACGACATTTTTCGGGGTGTTCACCCCGAAGTATTAGCTAAGGAGAAGAATACATATCGCGTCTTTATTCAGCTTCGGTATTTTTTTTTTGTTTTATGATGTTTTTCAATCCAAATATTTAACCTAGGTGCAGGAACATACATTCGAAATTGACCGATTTTATCGGGATTGTGTTAGAAGAGTACCCTTAAATAAAACACCGTGTGAACTTTATAAACGTCACTTTGTTCTGAAACGAGAGTTTTCAACAAACTTTCAATAATAGCCATCTTTTCCAAGTAGGACTTTCATATTGATGACATCCTTTAAAATGAGAAGAGTGCTACGAAACTTGTTTAACTTTGCCAGTAATTCGTTACCAAACTTCGACATATTAGTAGAATCAAAATCGTAAATTAATTGGAAATAAGAGGAAAATTAAAGAGTTGATTGTGACAGAGTACCTTTATTAATCCAGAGTCTTTCCTTTCCAATATTTTACGTCAATTTCAATACTGGCTTATCGAATAAAATTTTTTAAAATTTATATTGTAGGTTAAGTAAGACCTGACTAAAGAATAAGGTAAAACGGCTAAAATGCTCTATATAAGCAAGGCTTTTTTTTAGAATAGCTAAACAAAATGCTAGTAAATGATTAAGGAAGAAAAAGAAATATTTTTTTTAATGATTAGTTTTATACAGTTAGCTGCATTATTTTTTTATTTTATTAGACGAAAGTACATAAAACGTGGGGAGAAAACCTATGTAACATCATGCATGTTCATTCATAGACTCCGGCTGTAAGTCCTGTTTTTGAGATATGCAAAACATTTTGCATAAGATTTTTCTTCATACCCAACGTCGTTTAATGTGACGTAGGATTCGTTTTTTGAAACGCTACGGTGGTCTATTCGTTTAGATCTATTCCTTATCATACTGCAACATGTACCGCCTGAACCAGAAGTAATTTTTGTCGGTTGTTCATTACAGGCAATGGTTCAAGGCTTCCTTAACCTCATCACAGCAAATTGAAGTCCGAATTCGGAGATCACCTACTTCAAGTGAGAAGCCTCGTGTTACGGTCAATGTACGAAGTTAAAGTAGAATAAAACAAACTGTTATTACTGGAACATACTGTCTCAACCTTCTTGCTAAATCTTATATAAAACGTATAAAACGAGTTCTCTGTTCCAATTGAGCTGAACGAGGTTTTATTGCTACATTTAACAAATCATGGATTTCTAAATCTGTTTCTTATACTTAGGCCAAGTTTTAATGGTATGAAACAACACGAATGAGACGAGTACTATTCAAACGAACCTCCCTTGCAAATTTGACCATCACAGAAAGTGCTTTTTCATGATATTCTATCAAATTATCAGAATTTTGTATATGAAGACCAAAGCAACATGGCTTTTGTGACAGTAGAGGTAGCATACAAAATAACAGCAGCAGCAGCAGCAGCAGCAGCAGCTAAAGACTGCAAGCTATCTTGGAGAATGGCATCAATCAGATTGGGGTTTTTTGAGTGACAAATGTTGTCGTTCTTTATATCATGTTATATTGTTATGTAATGTAAAATTAACACTTTTCTTGCGCCGAAGAAAATTGAGGCTTTCATGAAACAGAGAATAAATACTCCAATCTGCATACTCCTCGCTTACTTTCCCTGCTCAGCCTGCTTGAACGAGGCCCAATTGAGAAAGAGGTCCCTTAGCCACCTCTCGGTATCACCAGCAGAAGAGTCCTGTTAGAAAAGGCGCCAGCTGCAAGAACTCGAGAACAAAAGGACAAATGAAATACATTCACTTCTTTTCAACCGTTTCTTGGTTCCACACAGAGGAAGAAAACCACCCTTTTTGCCTGTTCACAATTGTAACCTACAACGCTAACGGCGAGCAAGTCTAGATTACAGCCGGAAACTATTCCGGATATGTTGTCACATTGGGATGACTATAGTAAATCCTGAAATTATGTCATGGTTATTACCAATTGTTGAACAGGCCTATAACTACCATACGTTGTCCAAAACAATTAATTTATGCTGAAGAAGCTTACGTACAATGCTAGGCTCCATAACCTTTCATTGAGCCCTGATATTGTCCACTAACAACATTGTGCCTTCTAGTGCCCTGATTAATGTCACACTAATATTTCATGACAAAAATGTGACGTTTAGACGTTAGACTTACACGTGTATGGATTCTGTAGGCGCACAATATGTAGCAAAAGTGCTATTAGCTAGAGTATTACACGAGGTCTGTTTCGACTGATCCAGGAGTTGCGAGATGAGCAAAAAATCAAAGATAAATTACATCTAGTGGTTACTATGTTTTTCTAGTATTGATCCAGATGAAAGTTTCAAACTTCAATAATAAGTGTGTGAAAATTTGTCGTATAAATTGTAGACAAATAAGTGGATACGACAAAACTCCAAATCCAAAGACGCCGATTTAGAGACCATGCATTAAAGCCTTCGGTAGCCTTATTACAAAGAAAAAAGCCTATTATATTTAAGAAACTGCAACATCCTTAAGCGAGCGTATAACTAACGCATGGCAATCACTGACCAACGCAATTTAAGCTTAAGTCTTATTTCTGTGATTTTACAAAACGCATCCACCACCACTTTTGCCATTACGTAGCCTGTGTCGGAAATCACCAACACATTGGGGTTTCACTTGTCCATTCCACCTCGTTTGGTCGAATATATCTATTACCAAGTATACAAATAGATAGAAAAACAAATCACATAAACACGATCGTATTCATCGAAGGTGACACGTGCGGGTCTTGATTGAGTGCTTGATGTAGTCGTAGAAAATGCCTAGTACCGGTAAATGAAGCATTTCAAAAGTTCCATTTTTACGTTAATAACCTGAAAATTTGAGCGCAAATAGACCTCTTAGGCATTTTGCAACCTTTCGTGAAAGTGCTGCTATCACATATCGCCCACTAATCATTATTATGGCACGGCATTGAATCTTGGTATTCCAATAAGTTAAATATTTAAAAAAAAAAATATGAAGTTCAATTAACGTGCTGAAAACATGTTCCACGCTTGACTAAAATTATATAAACGAACGGCATTATAAAGTAAAATAGGAGTTTTCCAAAAGAAATGACAAACGAATAGTAAGTAATAATAGTAAGTAAATTTTGCAGAACTGTATATACATGGTGTGTTCGTTCAGCGTCACTTAATAGCCAAATAAATGAGGTGCAGATTTAAATTCTATGATTAAAAAAAAAAAAAACGATTCTGTCAGAAGTCAATATATATCTTAATCGACGTAACAAGAATTATTTCGAAATTTTCACAAGGTAGTCGAAATGTAGGCGTCATAGGTGATAGCTTCATAGAATATGTGTTGTACCCCGTTACGTACAAATGCGTTACGAATACTCATATATTAGCATGCATTCGGGCGTTAAAAGCCTCATAGAATATGGAGGGGACCGGGGAGAGTGCCCTAGCCTACCCCAGTCTTTATTATGTAAGAACTGCGCTGATGAGCAGCGCTGATGTCTTGTCGATATCTTCCTAAAATAGTTAATAATAGTTAAATAAACATCTGTTTGTGTTGTTTATCTAACACATATTGTTCATTTAATTGCAAACGAAAGTAAATTATTTCTATACCTGTATATAACTCAAAGTGATGTAACAAGGCCATACAAAAATCGCTCTCACTAACACATTTTAAAGGCGTGATGGATGCCACGGCATTTCTGTACATTGCAACCTTGTTATTATTTGCAGTTATTGCAGACTAGAAGATTAAAAACTAGCATGAAGTAGTTCGATTGTTATTCTCCAAATATGCGTGGTCAGCTTTAGGCTTCCGAAGGACAGTGAAATGTAGTAATTGACGTTTGGATGAGCATGAGTAAGACTTGTATAATATAAAAAATACCTATTTACCAACCAGAGCAAACACTGCGGTCTGAAACGTTTTGTTATGCGTATACAAATAGAAGAAACACAAATTTCTGCAATTAATCCACAGGATTTGTAGGTTGCTGTGAACCTCTTCATACTAAAACAACTGTCCTTGGATGACTGGAAAGCTTTTCACTGACCTGCGGTACGCTTCACCTTTCCAAGACATCTGTCGTGTCCTGAAATGTTCTCTCCACGCTCTGCTACCTGCAGCAGGGTGCTGTTTCATATTATTCCTCAATGTCACTCAAAACCCGTAATTTCGTAGACGTTTAGACCCTCATACTACTTACTCTTGTGCTGCTTTGCATACACATGTACCACGCGAATAACACACACACACACACACAACCCTACACACGCACGAGGAACTGCAAGATAATACTACCCTTAACGTCTAATATATAGTTTCATCACTAGACGACGATAGCCGACCATTGAAGTGCTCTTACCAGTAAAAATTTGGTTTACGACGAGATAGGGGCACTCCTAGATAGCCCGAAGCAACATTTCCGCTTGGCAGCTACCTTACATGAGGTCTTCTCAAGAAACATTGTAAGGCTCTGTTCCGTGCGAGTTTGTTTCAAAACCCTTGAAATAGCTGAATCTGGTTTAGCCGTTCCACACTGGCGTGTAAGTTTCAGTCGCACGGACTATTAAATATTAGTTTGTAGCATATGTATACACCAAGCATCATCCAACCTATTATTAATGGGAAGGATTTTTATGAAGCGTTGCACCACAGAATATTTTGTGATGAATATAAAAGTCAAGACCCCCAGAACTGCTAAATGCAGCTACATGACAAACTACTTTTAGTGAATTTATAGTCATAATTAAAAAACGGAATAAGCATAGTTATTTTTAAATCGGAAATTCTAATTCCTTTATCATAATGGGCTGTAAAATTGAAAATAACTTCGCAGTTTGTGAGCGGCACAATGCCTAGACTCGTTTTCAAAATCAGTTGAACACACTACGGTGTACGTTTTGTTTCGAATAACTTCTTACTTCGGTCTAGTTACCTTCTCATATGGATCTATTCGTCTTAGAAGTCTTTCTGATTTTACGTCCTGTGATCTTCTAAAAGCTGTTTTTGGTTGTTCCCTGTAAAGTAACTGATCTGTATTCTACTGTTTCTTCAATAGGAACATTAATCCTTGCTTAATTCCGGCACCTGCTACTATCAGGTAACAACAATAACAAATGCTGAGCGGCTAGAAGTTATTTCGCAGGTTTTAGACAATCAGACGTAACCGCATTTCCATTTACTCGTTTGTGATCGTTGTCTAAGGTCGAATGTGATCGGTAAAGACGCAGATAACCTCGGATGATTTTAATCAATTTTACTAATGATGGGCTAATAAAGGTTCTCTAAATAAAGAGGGTTGTCTACAGCCTCGATGCTTCAATCCGAATTTATATTTTCATACAATGTAGTGCAATTGCATGTACTTGGGTCAGGTACATAAGTGAATGTGTCCTAAAGCTGTACCAACGAAAAAAGCACGATAATTGATTTTCAATACATAAACGAGTACGTTGAACTTAACTTAGGTGTGCTGAACCTGAAAGGAAGGTAAATAAAGAATGTGTATGCACATGATGTAAACAATATTTTTATGTAAAAATGGCTACGTTCAGCTCAGGCAGTAATGAAAGGATTGAAATAAAGCGTATTTAAATAGAGTAAACTTGAACTCAAATAATATCATCATAATCAATAGGATCATGTTATAGAAAATTGATTCTTGTTTCTTTCATTGCACATGCATAGCACTCCTAGAAATTCAGGTCGCGTTGTTATATCCACCGCAGTAACCAATGATGTGTGGGTTTTACGATAGCCTTCAGCTATGACAATTAGACAATGAAGGAACCGCCGAACATACATGAATCTACCGTAAAATATGTTCATTGAAATTTTAGAACGCTAATAGAAAAATACTAATATAAAAATAACAAAAACTCTGCTCCTCTTATAATATTCCGCCGAAAAGCCGAAGTTCTATATTTCTACCGTATTCTCTAAGGAGATCTCCTTCCGATTTTCATCTTAGCACTGTATGCGTCTTCACACAACTACCATCGAGAAAAATACCGATATAAATTCATCAGTACAAAACACAAAGATGGTTCTCATACGGCAGTTAGCTGCCAAGATATGCTGTACTCCTATATATGTACGATAATAGCTTCATGGCCTATCTACTATATAAAACGACCTCATAGCGATTTGATATATGTTTATGAAGTTGTTCGGGAAAACTGACTATTAAGGATAAACCTAGTGTTTAGTTCAAAATATTACATCTGATGTGAAGAAGCCTTCCACATATGTTTACGGGAGGGGGCCTGGTGGCTGACGATGAATATCAAGGACCATGTAGGAACAAGTAGTAAGCATCTACGAACAACTACCCAGTATGTCAAGTAAGTATATAGCGTGAGCCTTCATCGTAAGAATACTTACTTAAAATTCAAGTGGTCTATGGCAGAGGTAACCAACGTGTTACGGAGCGATCCGTTACGAAGGGTTAGTGAGCGGCCTGAAGTGGCCATTATTATATCGTCCTGCTAAAGTTATGTGGCTTATTTGCCATGCTTGCTTTCCGATAGCTCGTTTCAAGTTGGTGCTTAAGGAGCTCATCACTTGTTTCACACATACTCTTCTTAAAGGCGTGGACTTTCGTTGCTGAATCGTCAACCCCATTTCGATACCGACCTCTTAATGACCCTAGATTTCATTGTCCACGTTGTACCTGTCCAGATGCCAAGCATCATCGTGGCGCTTGGATATAGTCAAGCTTTTAGAACGCATTTCCGAAGTTCTATCTATTCTTGAATGCCAAATTTATGCGCAGAGTCTATTTGAAATCCTATGGCATACAGTACAGCACCCTCCACCCTTACTTCATGACAAGCGTGGGCCCTGGTTCAATTATACCTGCAGCACTCTGCGGAGAGCCTTGATGACTTTCACGCTTATAGTTGAGGTACAGCCCGAGCTCTACTCTTTAGCCTTCGTTCCAAAGACTATCTCTCGAAAAAGTATGCTTCACGAAAACAACAATACCTTGAATGGCTCCAGATCCGTCTGGTAGATAAATTCTTTTTTAGATATTTACGTCAAAGTATACGGTATTAGGCGCGGTGCTGCTTTTCGCTGCACCATAAGAAAATTGGAGTTTAGTACAATGAGATGTTTTTTAAGGAAACTTCACACTGTGGAAATTAATGCAAGGCCTTGGAACCCTATGTAGCAATAAAGCTGCCTATTTAGATTGGGTCTGCAACAAGCATCTCAAATACGCCGCCGTTCTGCCACTATTTAATAAAGTTTATATATTTGTCGTATTATATAATATAGTGGGGAGATATCACCCTATTAATAATCTCCAGAGGCATGAGCGACCCAGTCGCGCGGGTAATAGCGAAGAAAAGCATTTGTTTTGAGCTGTGCTCTGGCTTGCTCTCTAAACGACTGAACGCCAACTTAGAAAGCGTAAACGTCATCTCAATTGAACAACACAGATTTAGAAGAGAACGCTCCACAGAAGTGGCATGTAGGATTGTAACAGTTGAGGTCAAGAGATTACTGGCCATGGGCCGTACATTCTGCCATATGCATTGTTCGTCGATTTTAGAGCGGTCTCCGACTCAACACCTAGGTACAATGTTATGCTCACGCTGGCCGAGTTGACCATCTCTATTAATGTATTCAATCTTCCCTATGTAACCGAATCCTCGCTTTTGGCATGGACAACTATCCTCGCTCAGGGGGACTACCTAAATCCGTTCTTATTCCCCATCGTGCCGAAGGGCGTTTCTGACCAAATAAGAGGACTGAGAAAGCCATTTAAGGTAGTTTTGTATACAGACGAATTAGTAAACGTGAAAGACGCAAATTGATAAACGAGTTCTAGGTCTGACACTGACCGTATACCTGACCAGAGCGGACGTGATGAATTTTAGAAGAAGAAGAAGCAGTAGAGTGACCACTGTCACTTTGTACCTCTCTAGGGTTTCTGTACTTGGGCTTGCTTTACTCCTAAAAAGACCAAAGTTTTACTGCGCTGCACACGTCATTGAAAGATGCAGGACGGGAGCGTTGGTCGCATGGGCAGTCAAATCGGCTCATCCCTTGCTTCTTGTAACCGCAGCTTGTTTGAGCTCAAAGTATCGCAACGTATGGAATATGCTTCCAGTAACGAAAGCTTTCAAGAGAAACCTTTGCCCCTGGAAGCAAAACTTTATGGAAATTTATAGGGATTCGTTTGCTTCGGATGAGATGGGGAACAACGACTAAGAAGGGACGAGCCAGCTAAACAAATGTGTCGTCGTTCGCTTTAGTGAGCTTCGTCGCATAGGTTCCACCATAAGACTTTGCAAACACCAAAGTTTTTACGGGTTTCACGATACGTGTAGCTGCTCCAGATGTGGGAGAAATTGTGATAGAATCTAGATTTCATGCCGTTCCTTGCTTCCTAGTGCCATTTTAAAAACATCTAGCAAATCTCTTGGATGATCTTGGTTTTATAAGACTCACATCACGAAAACTTTTCTATATACTCTCTTTGATATTAGGATGTTGTGTTCTTGACCTGTATACACAAAATTTTGACTATTTCCAGCAGAAATAGATAAATAAAATTTAACTTATTTTCTAAGAGCTTCAAAGGGCGAAACTTTTGTGTTTTTTTAGTCGAACATAACTAACCAATGGCATTTCTATTCTTTTATTAATTAAGAGCAGTTGAATGTAAGTATACGTAGTTATGCTGTATGTTGAATTAACATTTTGATTGTAGGAAAATAGTAACTATTGTTATCAAATCTATAAACAGTTATAATAAGGAATAAATACAATTTACTATTTCGAGGAAGTAGCACTTCTGATTTTATAAATTGTCGAAGTTCTTGCAGAGTGTAGACACAAAAGATCGTTCTAGCTAGATTTTGTTGTAACCATTTTGTTTTGAATCATTGACTTTTTAAATCGAAAGAATAGGCTTTTAAGGGAAACAGAAAAGTCGAGTTAAACACTGTTAAAGATTTTAAGCGCGTGAAGTATGGGTTAGTGACAATCCATATACAACGTCCTAGTGATAAGGATTTTGTTTTTATGACAAAAATCTACCGACAGAAATGTGGGTATAATAATTCTTTAGTTAGACTAACTATATAAGGAAAAAAAACTGAGCAAAGGCTAGGCAAGTGGAGGTGCTCTCTAACTCTGACAAGTTTAAAAAAATGAACCCTCTATTTTCTATTAACTATATAACTATACTATTAGTGCCTTTTTCTTAGTCAACATTTCGAGAATCTTGGTCAATTTGTAATAGATACACTTTAGGCCAAACGCTCTCTTTTGATCAGCTAGAATCCAAAAGCTATACTTATGCAGATTTCGGTAATATTAGTTATATTTGAGAGAGGAAATCAGATACGCAGGCCAACTTCTAAGACTTAAATTGTCTTTGTCGGTACAACGACCATTGTATAGCAAGTAGGAGCTTTTGAGAGTTGGTCAAGTCCAGGAAACGTAGCCAACTTCATTGATCTTATTATTTATCAACTATCTAGGGTTATATACATATATCCAAATGGTACAAATAAGTCGTTCCTGTCAAAATACCAAAAAAAAGAAAAAAAAAATATCATTACAATGATAACTACACCCATATGCCGTGAATTTATTATGCAACGAGAAATTATTTCATTCGTACGATGCATTACAAATGCGTTTGATATATATTACTACGCACTATTCAACCCCTACTGCATGGTAGGTTTTGAGCCAGGTATATTCTTCGGCACTTTTATTCTCATACTATAAATAAAAATTATAACTTTATATTTAAAAAAAAATCTCTTGTTTGAATGAAGCTATATTTAAAACCTCCGGAACTGAAACATTGAATTTTAAAAAAAATAAATTTGTCGTAAATGGCGTGTTTCGGGCCACACTTTCAGTCGTTTTCAGGCAACCCAGCTAGGCACTAAATCGTTGATGTCATGCTGCCCGTCATCGTTCATCACTCTATATTGGTTTATTTGGGACGACCACTCCATGGCTGCTGGCTACTTCGGAGAAGCGTCTTTCCTCAGACTCAAGGAGGCAGTGCAAAATTGAGGAGCAGCTACGATATCGAGCGGTATCGGAGAACGACAAAAATGCAATTGCTCTGCTTCCTCTGTGTGCTAGCTTTTCTGCGCTCAGAATCGGGTGTTTGGGCGACCAGTAATTATAGCCATCTGAACGGTGTCTCAGAAAGAAACCATTAAGTAGGATTCGCATGAGGACGTCACTTAGACTTGAAGTCATTTTTGAATCGAACTAGGATTGCAATCATTTAGCTGAATAATCGACCTTGTTCGAAAAAGCTTTAGCGCTACGTAACGCTTCATTAACCTAATAGGTGCTGGGCGTATCGACACCCATGCGCTAAATGTTAATAAATATAATAAAAGTCTATGCTTGATATATGTACATAACATTCAACCGCACTAACTAGAAGACGGTCTTTTTTACATTTTATTAGACAAAGCTAATATGTTCCAAGCACTTTCTTTATCTTTTCATCTTATCGAGCAAACAAACAGAGAATTAGCTACGATACGCCAACGTTATAGGTTGTATGAGCAGAAACGATATATGTTGCTTTATAAAATTTCTGCATCTTCTGTCCATAGGAGTTAACAGACATCTCATAGTTCGGGACTTCTCGTTCTAACGTAGTATTTTTAGCAGTCTACCGGTTTCTAGAATTAAGCTGTTATACTCAAAATATTTATATATAAAGCAATGAGAATTATTGCTACGACCTGTTATCTCGTTTATATTATGAGCAAACATTAAATGGTATGTTCATTTGAAACAAGCCTAATTCGTCAATTGGTTATTCTAACTCACATAGTTCATTCAAGGAATATTGATACGCTTTTAGTGTGAAGTAGAAAATGTTTATTTACATAGATCTTAAAGCTCAGCACATTTCTGCAGGCCACCGGCAGGACCGAGTTGAGTGTGTCAGCACAGTAAATCTTCGTTTGTGGATAGGGAAATGGTTCTGTATCCGACATAAAACTGGCGAGAAAGGCATCTTCCAGATCCGGTTAAGTTGCAAGCTCTCTGTGATATTTTGATACGGTTTTCTCTCTGTGATACGAATGAACGGTTTTTTGCCACGACGTCTTTCACCGGATAGTGCGTTAAATATGATGAGAGATTTTACAACCTTTGTATGCTCTCGTCAGTTTGGAGCGGGTGTTATAGACGAATTATTAAACAGGTTTACTCTGTACAATTGCAGCCTCTCTACGATCCTGAGAGAAGTCATACGAGTACAGACTGAGAACAGGTACCGGTTTGAAAGTGGTTCTTGACTAAACTGGAAATTGATCGAGAAAGATGATCGCTGCGATAGCAAACGATTAACGGCTAACGAAATATAATCAACTCTCATTAAGTGAAAACTCTAGAAGTTGCATGCGTATCTTTAGAGTTGAAGGTTTTAGGTGAGCACGGACAAGGTGACTCTTCAACGTTTAAAGAGGAATCCGAACCTCTAATCAAGTCAAGCCGTTGACCGTTGACCTTCATGGAGCATGAGTCTGGGATCGTTTATTGAGGTGGAATAATCGATTGCAGTACGTTTTGTCCTTCGGCAATAGTTCCCGGCAAGTCCGCCCAGGAGACGCGGAAGGTTACTACCTGCAGAAGCTTGAGTGCCATAGTTCTGGTGACGATGGGGTAGGATTCTTGACGCCAGAAACCATGCTCAAATTTTACTGCCGTAACTGAAGGAGGAAAGTTGTGTTTAACAGTCGTTTCTATCAGTAGATATCTGTATAAAAAATGCAAGTGTTCTATCAAGACAGTATATACCGCTTTACCTTCAGTAGGCACCCCGGCAAAAAATTCATGAATTGAGGTTTGATTCGATTTAGCATTTGCCGTATTCAACAAATCTAGCTGTCAACGATTTTTTTCTGTTTCCTAAGCTTTAAGTTTCACACACACAAAATATATATTTTTGTCGAACGAGGAACTTATAATATTCACAAGAGCGTAACTTGCAGGCCAAAATGTCAACTACAACTCGGACAGGTGGGAAACATCGCACGGAAAAGTGCGTACACTTACAGGAAATGTATATTTGGAAATAAAAAAGCACTTCATAAATCAAGGCTTTTTTCTGCGTTAGGTTAGAAACTTTTTAAATGGCCTAAATATTCGCCTTTAATTATGTTTCATTTTCAAATCATTGCATTGCATGTATTATGAAAGCATGTCCGGCAAGCGCCAGATCGTCTTGTTTTACCCCACAGACGGGGTAGAGCAGTCTCCCTGAATCGAACTTTCATGGATACAGTATGCTTCGTTTAACTATATCAAACTTAAAAACACACGCGACACCTCTAAATCAAGTCAAACACAGTTTTGTATTTTTAAAGCTATGCGCAGGCATTTCAATGTTAACCTCAAAATGAATGGCCTGTCTAACGCTGGTCCTCAAAAGCGTTTTATAGCTACAAGGAGAGTTTAATGTTTAAGTGATTCAGATAAACATATTAGCTAATAATGCCCCATTTAATGAAGAGGTTACAGATTAGCCCTCGTTCATCGGTAAAGTTTTTTTTTCCGGAAAAGGAAAAAGTTTTTTGACTAATGCACGCCTTGCGGTAGCTTTTGTACGTTTAAATCTAATCAAAGAAGTGCTTTATTCTGTCGCCATCGAAACACATATGTGTAAACAGATCTCCATTGTTTTACCCTGTTTACATCATCTGCACCTCTGGACTGCATCATCGTGCTTCATGTTACGCGTTCCGATATTACAACGGTGGACAGCTCTTAGATCATGGCTTTATCCGTTTTCAGGCCTGTGTTGCACGCTATTGAAACGTACATTAGAGCAGGAGAAACATTATAGAGCTGTACGTATAGTTTAGAATTTTTTTTTTTGCACAAATGCTTTCATCGTTCAGAGTTAGCTTTTCGTGTGAGAGTGGCTATAACGTCGTTTTCACATGGGAATACAATTGTCACATAGGCGATGCACTTTAGAAAGGTGGCGGTAAGTATATTTTTTATATATGTCTATATATATAAAGCTCTTTTATAACAGAGTAGTTTATATAACTTTTCCTAGGAGGCAAGAGTTGAAACGGGGATTTCGGTGCTCGAAATGCAATATGGCGCATTTTAGCGCGGAGGACTTTTAGACCATGGTTAGCTTAAAATCAGGTTTAAAAGACCATTCCCAGCACACTTTAACGGTTTCCAAGAAGCAGCTGTTTGCCGTTCGTAATTGACTACTGCATCCACTTTTACGTCGTCAACGTAGACTTTAGCATAAATATTTGTAACTGTAACATATTTATATGAGTTAGTATACAATATACACATAAGAGGGCCAGGAATTGTTCTCTGAGGGCAGCCTAACGAGGCTTGGGACTAAGAAAAACGACTACTACCCTTTCGCGCGTAAAAGTCTCCTTTATTTAGAAATAGTGTAATTTAATTAAGTAATTTCTTCCCTACGTCATATTTCGGTAAAATTTTAAGCAGTTTATTATGAGCCATTGTTTCAAATGCCAATCCAGTATCAAAGTATATAAAATCAAAAATTTTACCGTCGTTCATCCTAGTCATTTTGTGTTTCTAACACTTGCATAACGACGGTGTACTTCGAACTGCTTGTTCGAGATTAGACCTCTACAATTTCCATTTTTTTTGTAGACAGTAGAAAATATTAATTTTTTTTCCAAAACATGCAACAAATATGAAGGTAATTGAGCGTTTGTTGCACGTGTCGCTTTTGTCCGTGCATCTGTGGAATAGGCTGAGGGTTGAGAACTACAGCCTCCAAGCAACTTATCGTAAGGCCAGTTTCCAAAAAAAAAAAATAGTTCAGCCGTTTGCTTATAATTCACAATGCTTCTAAAATTTAGCACCCAATTAAGTATTAATCTCTTACTTTCAACTACCCACAGTCATATTCTATACGTTTACCCAACCTTGAGTCAATTTCCTTTCTCCCTTGTTGTTGTAATAGCAACAGTCATCTTCATTGCTCTGTGAAAATCCCAAATTTAGCCACAGATATGTTTTGATTTCATATATGAATATTGTTAAATTAGCTTCGGCTCGTAAATTAGCTCGTGCAATTTGCAAGTCGGCACATAGTCCTTGCGGTATATTCATTTATATTTCGTCTGGTAAATCAGCTGGGAGGGATCTTATAGATACGGCCATCTGTTCCAAGTTAAAATTCGCTGATGCAGAGATGGATAGCACTGCTCTAAGCGCATCAGAATCGAAAAGCGGCGCGAATGCTTCCGATTAATTCCCATCATATTTCTGTGTAAACCCTATTTCTGCTCGGCCTTGTCTGCCGGCGCCACTAATACTTGGCTGTTCTTTTCTCATGACGCGATCTGCTTGTACTTCTTCCGATTGCTTCCGGAGCTTTTCTGCTACAGACTTTAATAGACTGGGTTTTGAGAGCTTCATGTTGTTCGACCGCTTGATCTGTCTACTGGAGGATCCCAGAGTCGATAAGCGTTCAACGTAGAATACACACCGACATAAACCACTGACTAATTTTCGTTTAATTGGGTTGGAAACAATTATTATCGCCACTTGCTTTGAATGACTGACGATTACTTAACAAAGACTTTCTTTGTAAAATCATTCCGTACAGTAACAGGCCGGTTTGCTTATTAGCGGCGACTATGGTTAGATGTCCTGCCTATGTTGCAGCTTCTGCCCATTACCAGTTGGGCGTCAAGTAATATTTTTTGAACTAGTCCGAATATACGTATATAGGTAATGATAAGCTCTGCTTGTAAAATACTCAGACTTTTCCTATTTTGATACTATCAAGTTATTTTTCTCAGTCTGTGCGTAGTGATTACCCCTCTGTATTGGATATCACTGAAGGTAATCTTATATGGATTTTGATGTTGCTAGACTAGTATAAGGCCTTAGGCATCGCTGTATGTCTCTTCATAAATGGTCCATTACCCCGATATACGGCCATGTGCCGAGCCAGTGAATCCAAGCTCAGAAGGCACTTGTCTTTTTTTATATTAGTGGCTCGGCACAGCGACCTTCTATTCACTTTGAGACCTCCTATTCACAAGGACACAAAGTATGACCCGTAATGATTGAATGAGGCTATGTTGTATGGCATGAGCAGCACCGTTTGGACCTTTTCCACTGGAGACCAGAATAGTATCCAACGATGGTCAGTTGACAGTTGGTTGTAGAGCAGGAGACAAAGGATAAGGTGGAAATTGTCGAACACGATGAGCTAGCTAGTGTTGGAAATGAAGGCGCAGAGCTAGATTTGGCCTATCCTCCCAGCGGAAAGGGTTACGCTCCAAATTCTGATATAGTACGGGAACTTTCCTTCAGTGTCGCAGTTGTAGTTTGTATTGCCATTGCAACGACTGCCACACAAGGTGCACATGGAATCGACGCTGAAGGCTCGACAACGTTGAGAAATATGCATACGATCGCTATACAGTGAGAATAATTTTCCGTGGGCTTAGTCGCCGCAAGCATGACGCTCTATATAAGTGCATCTCAAAGAATTCTCGAAGATGTGTGTTATTTCACGAACCAATTCTAAGGAACTATTCCTTCGCCTCTCGCATAGCATCCCGTCCGATGCAATATTATTGGGATATAAACGCATTGCTTATACGGCAGATGTTCGTAGTAGACAGCGTAGGCAAGCCGCAGGAGTTTATTCGTTGAGGAGTACGACGTTGGGCATATGAATGAAGACTTCGATAATCTCCTGTTGAGGCGGACAGGTATGCTCCTTTTTATCATATTTTACTTGTTTATATTTTTTTAATATCACATGTATATATATATATATATTTTTTTTTTTTATATATTGTTAATTCTGTACTTCTCCGTATGGAGTTTCTATATTAATGGAGTTATTCATAAGGCGTCAATTTCCATTGATATTGGTTTTGTATTTTTTATGCATATACGGCTGACGTGGTTAAAATTATCATCAATATGGCAAAGTTGTTACGGTAGATCCAATGGCAGTTTCTCTCTCAATGGATTATATATTACTTGGGTATTCAGCTTAGGTGTTATATTTTTTAATATTTTTCGGTAACAATTTTTCCTCTATTAGCGGTGCATTTTATCTTCAACACACAATTGTTCGTTGTTTATATTTTATTAAATATAAATATTTACGTTGTTTGCATTTTAATAAAGCCGTTATTGATTTCTTGTATTGTGCAGCTTGGTATATCTTTTCATGTAACCGTCGTGATCACAATAGTCGTATGCAAATTAGTAGACTTCTTGTTTGGTTCTCCAGGATCTCTTCTAGGCGCTATAAAGATGAGTAAGAGTTATTTACATACGTGTACAAGGTTTATCAGTTGTTCAGGGTTGCTAAATAAAGGTTTGCTTCGAATTTCCTTTATAGGATTTGTTTTTTTTTCAGACCCAATCAAATCTATTCAAGCCGTGGATTTTTTCGTAAAAAATAGTATCTTACATTTATGTGTTTCGTTCTTTTACAGCATTCTGAGTTGCCTTATCAGCTTTAGGGCAATTTGGTTGCCCACTAGCATTGTCGAAGTTTTATTGCGTGTAAATACTGTATCGGACATAGTGCACAACATTATACCGGCTCTTACTTCTCAACTTTTTCTCTAAGGGTTTTAGATTTAGATGTCAAATCATATAAAACAGGGTTCCCTGGTATAGAAACCGGTCGGCATCTAAATATGTACAACAAGGTTAATATATGTTTTATTTATGCAGAGATTGTTTATGTATACGAACAATTTAGTTACTTAAATGTTGCCGCCAATGACCCATTGGTTGCAACTATAACATCCCAGAAAAATAATCTCGCCGCCTTAGTTTTTATCATACACGTATTATCTGCTTAGCATTAATCTAGTATATGCCAGAAGATTATTAAGACGTTCACCGAAGAAGTACGGAGCTCATATGGGCTTTTATGTGACAGGTGCCATAGTTGAATCCGCCTTGTTCTTCGTAGACCATGTTCCTTAAGGCTGTTGTACATAGATTATGTTTTCATATCAAATGGTTTAAAATGCAGTTATTTCGAAGTACTAACACTTAGAAATGTTCGAAATTTTTGAATCTCGCTACCTCATATCAAGTCTCTCTGTCTTTTGTCGAAATAATCTAGTTTACCTTTTAACCCGTTTTCATTTTGAACACCCATGAATATCGGATTCTGTATAAGTCAGCGGTATCTCAGTGGGTCTATAGGTAAGAATATTATTAAGGAAGTTCCACCGGTTTTGTCAACCACGCTGGTCCTTTACACCTTTAAGGGTTTGCACAACTTACCCGCGCATACCGATGTCCCAAAATACCGAACTAAAGTGACAGTTAACCCACAGGACTTACTTGACCGACGTCTATACATATTTCGATTGCGGGAAGCTAGGCCGTATTAGAATGGATAGCGTAAGATTTCGACCCTAGGCAAGCAATAGTTATAAGCCAAGCATTAGAAATAGCAGACAACTCGTTTTAGCTCTACATCAGACTTTTCTGCCAGAGGGTGCTCAGGACACTCGTCTCAGAGACGGACGTAATAAAGACTGCCGCTGATGCGACATCACGGTCTAAGGTACGGAGGGCGTAAAGTAAGAACCTTTACCGAGCACTATAATCTGAAAGTTGGAAGAGGGAGTTCGTATTCGTACGTGATTAAGGACGGTCTCGCACGCAAGGTCTAGGATGCTCCATATTCGCTCGTCCCAGTCGGAGAAAGACATCACTAAGCGTCACTCAGGGAGAAGTGGCAAGACAAGTCGGTACCCAGAAACGTCACAGCGCTTGACAAAGTGCTTTTTATCAGTGGCGGATTTCACGAATTCGAAATCGAAGAGCAAGTAGTGCGACAGACCCAATGCAAAAACCTGTCGACGGCGGAAGCGGTTCCAGAGGGGCAAGATTTGCTTTATCCAATCCCGGCGCCGAGACGTTGCTTCAAGAGGAAGCATTTGGACTTTTTGAAGTTTTTGAGAGTAGTAAAACTTCCTGTGTTCAATTATCCGTTTCGGCTACGGTTATATTATGCTGAAGACCACATATGTACAGTCTCACAGGTCGCATAACCTATTCTTTTGGCTACTGTCGGTGGGTGATTACACATTTCATTTGTTTTCATCAAAGACCCGCGGCCTTCAGCCTGCTACAGAAGCGGCAAATGAAGTCATAAAGAATCTAAAATGCAACAATAACGAGGTTCGACCGCTCGACTTTTACTTTAGTTGATGATCTTGCATTTCTTTTCAATAATGGCATGTTACCGTAAAAACCGCAAAACAGTGGACAGAATTATTTAATTATTTCAACAATTTTATTGCTGCAAAGAAAAGATTAGATCTGAAATTCTATGTAACACAAAGTACTGATGAACAGTTTTCTGCTACAAGAGACATTTAATACAGAGTAAGATAAGCATCCCGAATTCGCTGTGACAAGAATTTGTTTTTGAGCATCCGCTCGATACCTCGAGTTTCTCTGACTTTATACCTCAGTCGCATAGCGCACGTACCCCTTGAATAGATCACAGACTACATTTTGGTCTTTATCGACATATCTGATCGCAAACGGTAGAACCCGAAGACTAGATATCAAGATAACTTTATTCTCGAAATTGAAAGAGTTTATTTCGAGCCTAAGTACATTTAGGTTCTTCAGTGATTGCTAAATATGCGTTTGCTATGTTCTGTTGCCAGAATATGATTGGTAGGTCTCTCAATGGATATATCAACGAGACGTATCAAAGAAATGAAAAAGAAGGCACAATTGATTAATTTAATCGTAAATTCCTTAGTGGCCATTTTAAGTATTCTACGTAGATACGTTGAGTTGGTTAGAATATTTGGGTATGTTCGTCGATTGTGCGCTATGACTAGTGGAGAATGTTTGTCCTGCTTGACATGCTTTTCATCTTTAAATGTTTATCTTTTATGTTTTAACTCATTCCGTGTGTGTATGCTGATTTAACACACACACACACACACACACACACACTCTAAAGCAGCTTTATCGTATTCCGTTAAAGAAAGCCCAAACAGCGGAACTAAACTCCTAAGCTGCACTACGTTCACGTTTAAGTTGACGAGAAAGTACCTTATTCTATTACTATTCTAAAAAAAGCCCCTACTTAAGTTATAAAAACCACTCTCAGAGATATAATAAAAAAGTACACACATTTTGCGTCGTATATAAAATAATTTTATACGCTTAATTGGACTTCCATGCATATATAACATTCTGCACGCTCATTGCTGGTACGTAAATTATCTTTACATTGGTAAGCAGATCTAAACATCTTCATTTTGTATGACTTCTTGCTCACACACACCATTTGCAGAACTTATGGAAACTATCGGTTTTACGTAAAAAAAAATACATCTGTTTCCTTTCGCACAAAATACCTCAGCTAAATTTTCCTAATCACAGATGTACTCAAAAAGGATAGTTGTATATACTGTCTGAGAGAAAATCAGCACCTTCTCTTTTAGATTTCCAGATATATAACTGTTTTTCGATAAAAAAAAAAAAAAAAATGTAAATTATACGTTATTCACAATTCTAGAAGAATGTTGGTAAACCTCAAATTGGGATTAATATATTAGGTATTAGGTAATTTCCTCTCCAGTTAACAAACTGTTGGCGTTTTTGCTTTGGACTTCTTACTTCGAACTCCTAATAGAAGTGATATAACTACTAGCAGTACTGTAAACCGTCAGTTTCTGGTAACCAATCGAGTGTAAAGTCCTATTTAGGATGCGTACCATTAGTTGATTTCCCGTACATTATACTATGGGGACTTTCAATTAGATTAAACTATAAAGGTAGTCACGCGAGCACCACCGAGTACCTGTTCTGCTAATAAAAGATTCTAAGGATCTAACTTGGATAGAACTGATTTGTTCCGCAAAATTTAAAATAGCGGCCAACGTCGAACAAATTCCCCTTGTATCCTGATAATTTACTTTATCACTGAAGCAATCGACGCATCAAGCCATATCGGTGTACTGTTAAGCGGAGATCCATAATAATCCACAAGGAACCACGGATATTTTGAGCTATACCTATTTGTGAGGCCATATACACCTCCTGTGTTTACTACATCATTTATAAGATAAATATATTTTTAGGACGAATAATTAACGTTACTTGAATTTAAATTAAATTAAATTAAGTTTTTAAGTGTGGGCAAACCTTTCTAAAGTTTCTTACTGCGCGGAAATCGCTGCTAGGTCTCCTATCCGCGTTTTGTTTTGTCGCTCCCTCGTCGTAACAAATGAGACTATAACAATGGTCCAAGTGATCTTATTCAGCTAACGCACAGTGTATACACCAGATATAGTAATAGAATTACATTATGTTAGCTTTTCTATCTTACGCGACAGAAAAGCTCTGGCAATCGAGCACAACACTTCGCATGTAGACAAACGACATTAATAACGACGTTGCGTTAAGGTCTCTCGATAGGTTGCATCCTATGATGAGGAATTTTGTTGAAAAATCACCCAAGAAGACTTTTGCGCTTTAGAAGAGCAACTCCTTTTTCTACAACGTTAATATAAGCCCGTAGTCATCAAAACACAAACAGAATTTTTTTGATTAGCCTATGTTCGTTAAAAATGTTTGACAAAAATAGCTGCTAATTTAAAAAACACCAGTTCCTATTGTATTGATATGATGCGCAGCCAATAATAATAATAATCTAGCAATTTTATCTAGTCTTTTACATAGTCTCCCACTTACATTGCCAGCAAGACGAACACTAACTCCAAATTAACACGCACATTTTATAACTTATAAAAAATAAAAAGTTATTTTTTTATTCACGTTTTCGGTGTTTAACTTAAATGAATATGAATTATGGAGACAATGTTACGGGTGAACTTTATTCATTTTCTACTGTATCATGTATATATTAAATACATATATATATATATATTATCAAAGGGGGCTTTGATGTGATAAAAATACTTCAAATCGGATTAAAAAGGTTAGATAAATTTGAAGAACGATTTACCATAGAGATAATATAAAACCATACGTAAATAGTGTTTCGGCGGGCGTGCTCAGGGTCAGCCACGGTTCGTTAATATGATATTATTCCGAATTTCCTCAAAAATATTTTTTGAAACCCTCTTCTAGCGAGAACTGTATGTCATAAAAGAATTCTGTCTTAAAAATTCGTAAGGGGCTACAGTAGATTTTACTGAACAGTAAATTGCCGCAAAGTGAAGGGTGATTATCAGAGGGGCCTATAATGGAATTTTCACGGACGAAGCTGTCACGCTCACCAAAATCTTACGCAAGACAAGTTACTCAATAAAAGCTGTATCTGGGATCACTTCAATGGCGTGACTGAGTTCCGTATCATGTCTTTAATTGCCTATCAGCTTGCTTAACTTATCAGCTCATGGCCAAAAAATTGTGCTTCAAGAAAAATTTCAGCACGTGGCTGCTTGAAATCGCGCTCTTACGTCGTACAGATTGTAGCCCTTATCATAGTATATATACTGTTATTTTTATGACATTCCTAATACTATACATGTGCTCTAGTTCTGCTAAAATTTTTTTCGTAATAGTGCACAATGTCGAAAGGTAAATGGACCGTTATCTAGATATAAAAAGCTTACTTAATAGGAAACTTTAATTTTACAACAGTACTTCTAAGTACTGGGTACAGTACAGGATAAATCTAAATGCGCTGTTGTCAAATTATAAAAGGTAAGTCTCTTTGATCGGTGTGAATATTATTACAATTGTTTCTAATACTAAACTCTGGTCCGATTCCCAGCATGTTATAGGCAACAAGTTTGTCGTAGAGACATCGGCTGTAAGAAGCTCTAATTCTAGCAACGGATATGATACCTCATTCCATATTCCATGACCATTAATTTGCGACAAGCTTAAATTGAATACTTTTGGGACAAACTGCTGCGTCGATTTGCGGGACGATCTGTAATTGTAGACTACGCCAACCTATATCGAAGCACAGGGAGTCCCGCATGAATCCGGAATTCATCTTAAAAAGTGTTACAGCATCAGCAGCGTAATGCACCTGGGTTTTTAGGCATTTCCATAGGTCAGCCGCTTGCTGAATGTATTTTTTTTTTTAATAATGTTGTTACGTTATTGGTTATATAAAGGAAAAGTACCACCTTGCTTAAACCATATGTCTTGCAAACCTTTATCGATTTGGGTAGAAAAAAACCTGAGGTCACCATTCAGAAACAAACAAAGATTATGGTTTCATCAAAAAAAAGGATCAATGATGGTTCCAGCGCACATGCCAAACCAGGCAGTGATTTTCAAAGATATAAACCCCTTTCGTGGGATTCTTCATTCACTACAATTTGCGGACGGTAAAGAAACTTTAAAATTAAAGCCCGTCCCGCCATGTTGAAGACAGGAACAGATGTATGCGGAGAGGGATTGTAAGAAGACGATGTGCATTTACAAAGAGTAAGAAATTTCTATATATGTTACCGTTATTCAGTTTATGTGAAATCTCAATTATAACTGGGTTTGCTAGTAGACGAAGACACAAACATATTTACAATGACTCCTTGCTTGTAGATAGGATGGTAGGTCCCCTTATATCCGAGGTGTCTGTCTTTATTACATGACTATGGTTTATCTTCTTCTTAATTCATACGTTGTTGACCGGCCGGCTTCCTTTGAAAGTGCCTTTACATGGCCCTTATCTTGTGAGAGAAAAACCCCGCTCGTTCTGAAAAAAATATAATCCACTCAATCGAAAAGTATCAATCCGATGTCGCGATGATTCGATTGTATCAACTATTTTGCAACTATTCAGCCAAATTGGCGTTACGCGGGGCATCCATGGGAGAAATACTTTCCCCTCGGAGAAGTAGTCGAAAGATAGTACGGTTCATATATATATATATATATATATATATATATATATAATTACAAGTATGCTTCCTTCTTAAGAATGATGAACTATTTTCGCTGTACCTTTTAGTAGTAAAAATTAAATCGACTGCTGTGTCCGTTTTGTAGAACTGAAAGAAACCAATCTATCCGATACAAAGCTTTCAATAAGAATTTTGAATAGTCGTCGAGCAAATTTCAAAAGATCGTCACATTTTACGAAGACAAACTTTCCGCCGTAAATATTCATAGGAAGCAAGAAATACGATCCGTATGCTGAGATAATTCTTATTTCATCAATTATTTAGCAAATTAACCAGATTACCATTACTCTACATTATAGGAAGAAAACTAGCCTTCGGAAAAAATGTTTATACATTGAAGGGCATGGTTGAGATAGCTAATAATATTTCATCAATGGAAAAACATTTGACAGAAACAACCAGTTTATCGCTGGAAGCCAAAAACTTGAAACGTTGAAGTTCGCCTGCAGACTTGATGTTCCGTTCACAGTGTAGAGCTATAAATAAGCCACCATTATAAAGTTATACTATACTATACTATAAATCTTTAAGATATCAACTTACCCAGATAGTTTAGAACATCATTCATTCATTCATTCATTCAGTCGGCTGCGTCTTAAGCGCAACTGTTCTGGGGGTTGGAACTCCAGCGACCCATAAGAATTCCAATTATTTCAAGGAGACGGCTTAGGTCGGATAAGGAAATAGGCAAACACAGAGTTACAGTGGTACACTGGATGAGCCCACGGGCTTTGCTCCGCGCCATTTTCGGGCTCGATTTAACTAATTTATATATTACAGTCACTCTCACCGAGACTTTCGTGTACGTATTTTGCTGCATGCAAGCTTTACCGTTTTGTAATTATTTTATTATCAACGAAGTTAAGCATAAGAGAGGTCGTCCTATGCTCGGCCTGACGCAGACGGTAGTCCGACTGTAAATCTACGCCTGTGAAATTATACTAATACCCCGCAGCAATAATTCTATTAGCTCGTAGCAGCTACCTCTTTACAAGTATTCTGTTTGTCTAATCCACTCAATATGCTACTCTATATCAATGACATCGTTACATTGGCGCAATCACCATATCATCTTGCTTGAGTACTTGGTTCCAACAGAGCGTATAGCACCATGATGGTTACACTGTAATGACAATCTCGTTATTCAAGTGTCGTCCTTATTCCATCACTCTTCACTTACGCCACCGTCAGCCTATCCTAACAATTTATATACGTTGCATTTAAGCTAACGTAAACCATCGGTCAATTTCGAACCGCCACTCTTACTGGCACCTGTTTGCAGTTCTTGTAAGGTCCGGTTGTATTGATCTATTGTCCTGTCGGAAGAACCCGATTACAGTGGTCATATTTGTTTTATTTTGTGAAATTTTTTCCTCTATTCTATAGCCGTATTCCAGCTGGACCAAGTGCCACAGTAGCTTCGCTACTTCGTTGTAACTAATCTGTTAACGTACTATATGTACCCAACAACGGAGGCAAGCTCGATTTCGAAATTGTCAATAAAAACTCAGCGGAACTCCACTTGCATATGTGAAGTTGATTTCCGACCGTACATTTGGCGCTGGGCTAAAGAATCATATGTACCGAGTATTTCATTAGTCGTCCCTAAAATTGACCCAGTTTCCATAACGTTCCTTTCCGGGAAAGAATTGCTTTTCGGACAAAGTATTCATCCGATAAAAAAAACTATGTTCCATATTTATTGATTGTAGACCAGGTCATTACCTTAACAGTAACTAGCAGGAAAGAAAAATGGAAGGTTTAACGTTGAATTTATTATGCAGAGCTTGAGGAAAACAAGCACCCTTCTGCAATATGGGTCTTTCCAAGGTTCATAGCAGTCGTTTTATAAATTGCTAAAAATAGGTACTGACGCCGAACACCCTTTTAAGGAAAAAAGGCGTTCGTTAGTTGTAAATTATTCTGGCTAGAATGACTGTTTTAACGTTATAACAGTAAACATGTGAAGCATCGAAAATACCTCCATAGACCAACGCTGCACCCATTTTCCACAGCTCTCCAGCGTAAATATTTCACAAACTCTCAACGGTTGTCGAAAATGCCAAAAATGGGTCTACGTACCCGTGTTAACATTACGAAACAGAAACTCAGTCTGGGGGAACATTTATCCAACATAAAACATATACGCTATAAGGGTTCGAATTTCGTCAACCATTTCGCAGGTTAACCATTGGCGTTAGATTTTCGTATGGGAAAAGAAATTGCGCCTTTTAAAAATTATCCACAGATATGAAAAAAAAACTGAGCTAATTCACATTTTATTAATTATATAAACTATTTTGGTGAGAAGAAACACTTTATGACTAGCTTAGAAAAATATGGAAAACTATCATTTAGTTCTATTGACCAATCGTTGTAAAGAATTTTAAAAGGTAAAACGACTTGTTCTTGTGATAAATATTTCCAAAATGTTCAAAAATTGTCCAGCAAATCGCAAAAAATTACTAAATTAACACTATGCTCTGTAGGAAAACTAGAGTTCCTCGGATAAAAAGTTTTTATGCAATTGGATCTATCCTGCACGCAGCTCTCTCCAGTATGAAGCTCTAGCTATCTAAAAATCAGCCCAATACGAACACTCCACAAGATCGATACGTCGATGATTGATTTGCCTGTCTATTTATGAGGTCAAACAGAGTAACAATGAAACCAACATACGTACACGAAATTTTACATATATATATAGAAGTAAATACAATTAGCTATGAAGTTCCACTTATCGAGTTAACCTTTATCAATCATATTTAGCCCCGTCGAATGGCCAGTGGTTTATTAGTTGTTTTTCTATTTCACGCACGGTATAGTATCGATATAAAGTTGCCACGGTTGTTCTGCTTCACGATTCGTCACCTGCGTCGTTCATTTAATGATAAAGGATGTAACTTTTTCTGTTCAACAGTATGCATAGCGGAGGCAAGTATTAACGTAATAAGGTCAATTGCTGCTGAGCATTGACAAAATAACGATTGTATACAGCGAGGAATGATTTTCTTTCGTTCGACGACATGCGCTGTTGGACCAATCTGCCAGTGTTCTAGCTTGTCCTTAATCACATTAGCCAGTCACCCCTAAATACAGTACTATTTAAAAATTGGACACCACAATATAATACTGCTACATACGAATAGAAATGTTTAGGTGATTGACTGACTGATTAAAAAAAGTAGCTACATTTTCCTATATTCGGACGCGTTCACTTTTAACATCATAACTTGTCATTTCGCCAACGCGCCAGCACTTCACACCGTAGCAGGGCCTCTCGGCATTTTACGCAATGCCTAATTCTCTGCGATGCCATTAACCACAACCTTGTGCTTTTCTAGAGTATCTACAGAGACAGATTCCTTTATTTGGCGTTTTTTAAATAAAATAATGGTTCGATCGACTTCCGCCTTCGAGGAAAGGACCAACTGCTAATCGCATGCATCTCTTGTTAAAATGAAACCTCTACAAGTTCGTCCACGTAAGGACGATAGGCGGGCAATTTTTAAGCAGGGCAAAGACGCGCTTTTGGCTGTCGTCTTTCGAAGAAGTGAAAGTAGCACCCGCAGCCAGCATGACTATGATCCAGTCACTGGACTTTCAATGTTTCGTTCGATGAGCGCTCGCACATCGCCATCTAGCTTTGCACTTATTACTGAGGACGCGCCATTCGTCTTCTGCGTTAATTCCAACAGTGTTGCTTTAGGTAACAGCTAACTCATCAGCTGGCACCCTGCATTAAACTTGTTCAAAGAGAAACATCAACGACTCAATGTATCCAGAACGAGCAATGAATCGATAACGAGTTGCAAAGCAAATCATTGATCTGACCTGATCAGTAAAAGTAGCATCGTATTAAAGATCTCCTCTATTTTTCCGCTGCATCCCGCTTTTATTTACCTTTAAGAATGCCCTAATTCAAATTTCCAACGATAATAATCGCGCTATGTTATAATATAAAGTTTGGAGAGCAATTCGGTCATAAACGAGAGGTTCATACCATTTTTTCACGATTATTACGATAAAACTGTTTCGATAGTAAAATATAGAAATATATTACAGTGGTTTTAAATTGGAAGATCAGTTAGGTGTATGACATGCTCACATAATTTGAAGTATTTACGTGAAGAGACCATGCATATCATGATAATAGCAAAGGCGGATCAAGGTATGAAGCGCCCAGACAAGAACGTATTTTTACTTTCATTTATAAGACCGTGTTGGTAACTCTATAAGCAACTATCTTAAAACACGTGACACTACAGCCTTCTTCGCACGAAATTAAGAACACCTCACTACAGAGCAATATATATATTTCAGTTCGACGTCCCTTTACGATATTATTCAAGGTACTGGTATCAAGTTTTCGACATTAAGGAGTAATTAATATTTTCTGACTGATTTATGTGTGTGTGCTTAATCTAACGCTTTGGGTCACCTGTGGGACACGCTTCAGGAAAAGAATATTACCATCCGACATTGGGAAAGTTTGTCAGAAGAACTAAATCTGATAAAACTAAGTTTGAATAACTGAAGTGGATAATGTAAAAATACGTAGTGAAAAAAAGACAATTTCCTTACGTATAAAAACTAAGTGGGTCGCCAAAATTGTTGCAAGTTTTTTTTGCTAGGCTATGTTAGGCTCAACAGTGAAGCCTCTCGCATAATGGAAAAGCTTGGTCATATGGTTCGGCTAACCCGAATCGACTTACGGTATGCTGAATAGCATGTGACAGTACGTTTACTATATACTTATGCACTTTTTGCTATAAACGGACTATGAGTCCCGTTAGGTGCGGTAGTTTTGCGTTCTTTTAGTTACGAGATAAAAAAAAA
The DNA here is from genome assembly GCF_002443255.2 of Varroa destructor. NCBI lineage: Eukaryota > Metazoa > Arthropoda > Arachnida > Mesostigmata > Varroidae > Varroa > Varroa destructor. Next base: position 212,703 of record NW_019211456.1, on the reverse strand, counting down.
AAAAGGGATACTTGTTAACGAAGTGTGAATGTACGTCTGTCGGCTCGAACAATTTGCTAACGACAACTCCAAAACCAAATTTAGTAAAATTAAAAACCTGACTAGAATTTAGACAAATTGAAATGTCATAGAAGATTATTATCCAGATAACCTACACACTGTTTGAACGGTAATAATTCTACTCTAAAGGCAAAGCGTACACGCGCAGAGTTTGCATTCTGTTTTATTTAATTGTAAAGCGACTGGTACTTAGCTGTACGCGGGAATCATCGGCCGCCTATAAAGATGAAGGACCATCAGGATCAAATGGTTATAACCTACGGGATTCTTGTGCAAAGCACAAATCTGACTAAAGTTTTTTGAAAGATTGTAATATTTAATAAATTACAGGGTACATAAAGGTATTAACACATGAAAAAAGTTTCCATTAGACGTTTCAGCTGTGGAGAACACTTCACCGTTGCTTTCAATACATTATTTAAAGGTACTTGCAGGTCTCTCTTTTTGACTGCGGTCCTGAACAGTGACTGTCTGTTGGCACAGAATCATATACAGCACAAAAGCCTATTCGTTCAAAGATGATTCTTTACAATCATAGTTAGTGAGTAACGTGCCTGGAAAATTGCTTTTACTGTAAGAACGTGTCTACCACTGCGAGAATTACTAATTTTATATATATATATATATATATATATATATATGTATATATAGTTTATAATTTTGGGTACTAATAATTTTGGATTGGAAATAAAGATCGTTTGTAAGATGAAGATCAACAAGGTTCGGTACGGCTTACTGCCTTGGAACATGTTTTCTAAACACTCAAAAACATGTGCATTTTCGGCTGAACGAGTATCAAGATACTAAAGTTCGCATACAGCCTAATTATAAAATAGTAAAATAGTGTAAATTCAGCTTACTTTTCACCGTCTGGCCGAAAGAGTGAGCATTTAGACTAGAATATTAAGGTCGCAAAAAGAGAATATTTCAACCGTTGAGGTGACTGCTCTAGAAGTGCGCGCCTCGTAAACAAACGTCGCAAATGGCCACTGCACATACAACTACATAGCAATTAGATATCACTGAGCCGAAAAATCTGACAGGGTTCATTTAGCGAATCACCGATTTGTGTTCGAAAATGATAATTTGACAGGTAAACATCTATCCGAGCAAGCGATTGTTGATTGAGCAAAGCTTTCAAATTAAGAAAGCATATGTTTAATCCGATCGAACGCGCGGGAAAGCCAGTAAATCGTTTGGTAGTTATCGGAAAACCTTTCCAAAAACCGCTCTATCCAAGTCACGGAGTTCCGAAAATGATTTAGGTTAATCAATAATACGGCTTTTTAGAATACGCCAGCTGACATATGTGGTCGCGGCCCCCTCAAACGGCTCGAAGGTTTTAAAAGATCTGAGTAGCTTATGGAAGGCGTTGAAAAATAATGAAATGCTATATGGTCAAGTCCCTTGCGGCTATAAGAAATGGTCACCTCCAGAGAGTTGCGCTGGCGACGGATAGAAGCTGAATTTCGATAATACCAGTTGTTACGAAAAGTCTCTATGCCCAAGTGGCCGCCTAAGTGCGTCGAACATGGAGCGTTCTTAGCGGCACACGGTCCGCTCTTAATCATTGTATTATCGCCATTAATTTTTCTAATTCTCAGTCTTTCGACGACCTAGCTAGAATATGAACGATTAAATATAAGTTATATAGAAAAAAAATGCTTTTCGAAACAACGTCCCCTAAGGGAAATATAGATCTATGTCAATTATATTCTTTTTTCCTAGTAAATTCTATGTGACTTCAAAATAGATCGTATGATCTATCGTAGTTAACAGTAAAAATAGTTGTTCAGATATCTACAGACTTAGCGCAATAGCTTCCTGAAAATATTTGGCCCAACACATTAGTCTTGCCAATACAGTCACTTACTACGCCAACTGACTATTATATGTCATAAATTCAATATTCCTGTTGCAAGCGTGCGATTTTACTAACTAGTATCTTGGCGAATTTTGCTGCCGGCCCAGTGATTTGGTTCACCCCGTGAGCGTACATTTCTCTTTAAAATAGAAGTTTTCCACATGTCCATTACGAATATCGTTGCGTCCTATTTATTAGCCAATTAAACTTCACACTGATGTTTCTCGTATGTCTCATTTCTAATGTTTAAGACTATCATATCGGCGTCTGTAATTCGAATTTATATAGATGGGGTTTTCAGACATTGTTCTCGGATAGCAATTTCGCAAATAACTTATAGCAAACGCAACCATACAGCTGAGAAGTTGGCACTGTCGTTCTCTATTCCTTCCTTTGAGGGCACATTTTTTGGAATGCTTTTTAGGTGATAGGCTGGCGACCTCAACGCTCCCTTCGATATTTGCAAAATATGTTTTCTTTATAAAAAGGGTTGCTAGTGCAATGTCCTCCCTTGTTGCCGGCGAAACGATTGACCGTAGCCAGTTGCACTGGTGTTTGTCCGAAACAGCTTGCTAAAGGTCCATTATTGATTCTACATACTAAGAATCTATACGGCTTTTTCGTCAAAAGGTTTCTGGGCTGAAGTACAATCATACGTAGAAAACGGTATTTCGAAGGCAAACTCGAACAGGCCGAATCGAACTTGGGATCAGGCCGAATTCACATTACAGTTGTCTGAGGAATTTGGTATGTAACCGTACTATCATTACCCATGAATGATTCTCATTAATTAGCCGAACAATTTCCATGTATCTCTACAGACGAAACTCACTCAATAATGTCATGCTTACCTTTGCTGCCTTGATGTCATGAGGCAATGCAAAGGAACGCTTGTCTTTTTGTTGTGCCCCTGTAATGGAAAGGAATACACGGATAGGGCTTGTTGAAGTAGTTGACGAAGTAGTCATCGTGCTACTATATTTCTGCTCAAAATTGTGCTGGAACAATTAGAGAAAGAAAGAGATACTAATTTTCGCTAAGGTCTTAATGCCAATATTATGAGTAATGTTATGTTTTCTTTGTTTTAAATAAAGAACTATTTGATTTTACGTTTATAGCAGTATGCAAAATATAGACGATGAAGTAGTTCCATATTTGTCTCCCATGTATTCGCATATTATTGAAATTTCCCTATTAACGTAAGGGGAATATAAGAGGACATTATATATAAGAGACTATTGTAAACCATTTCGTTCTGAGGAGATGCCTTACGTCTGTCCCTTGATGCGTAGATATCGCGGGAGTTCATTATCTAAATCATATACTTAAACAAGCTATGAGATAAAACAGTGACTGAAATCGTATTGATGGAAACATGCATTACTTAATAATCATTTTCTTCATAGAGACTGGCGTGGCTTTACGCTCAGGCTGTGAACATTGCCGATGATTATTAGACGATGCTGGATCACGGAGGTCTCAAATTCGTTGAGGACTTCATTTGAAAGCACATAACTCGGTAAGAAGTGTGAGAAATCCGTTCTACTTAGAAGCTAGAGAAAATGAATGTCATAATTGCTAATAGCTAAAGGAAACCTGACATATCGGCAGATGTTTTTGCAACTTATGTTAATGCACCATTTTCGATAAACGCTGTTATTTTCGTGACGAATACGGCCCGTGACAGTCCTACGTATAGTAATAATAATCCCGTTGCTACTTCTACATAGAGCGACGAGGTGTTGATCTTAGTAAGCCTTTTACTAACTATATGTGTGTACCATACTATACCAACTGTATACCTGAACACCATTCCCGTGTGGGACAGCATTTTTATTCTGAATTATCTTAGTGCGTTAGTGTTTTTTTTTTTTAAAATGGATGGAAATCACGGCTCACACAGTTATTATAGTGCTCCGGTGTTCGCCTGTTGAATTACACAGGATTCGTTCGCCAAAATGATTGTGATGTGTTGAACATTTCCAAAATGCAATTCATCTGAAAAACATATTTTCCCAATTTTCATCCGTTTTGGCATTTTTAAACACATTTGAAACCTCCTTACTTCTGTTTCGCCGTGGCTTTTTGGCACATTTACGAGAATTAAAACTACTTATTTCGGTTCAATTTCGAAGCATCCTTATGGACGCAGTTACTTTGCGCTTTGCCAGTCTCCGACGCAGTTGGAAAACCGTTACCATTTGGCCCTTTTATAGCTTTGTTAAGATGGTCTTGCCATCGCGCTGTATCGTGCTTCGTTTTCGATGTTTATTTTCTCTTTTCGTTAATACAAAGGCACCGCACCCTTTACTTTCTCGGCTACATTGTTAGCTGCGTACTTCAATCTGACCCACTCAGCGTATTCTCCTCGGGATCGCTTTTGTTGTATGACTCTGGCTATTACGGTCCGTTGCTCTTCCATAGGGTCTTTTCGTATTTCACAACGAGTTTAAGCATAGTCACAAAATTGCGAAAACCATTGAAATTTACTTTAAAATAGTTTACGATCAGAAGAACGTCGTTGCTATCGAAGATAATTGCTGTTGTACACCGCGAATCCTCTGGGTCTCTTCATGAACGGAAGAAGAAGTCGGCTACCTGAGTTGTGCGTGATGGGTCGAATGTTGATACAGACGTGTGGTGAACAGCCTTTTCAGTAAGTACCATTCCTTTCATAGCAGTTTAAATATGCTTTTTTGGCGACCTTGACGTCACGTCTGCTATCATTCACAGTAAAAGAAAACAGCCTACGCATAAAGACCGCATGCAGATTGTCTATTAGAATATTGATAAATCTTTGATGAAATTCGACAGTATGTTTATGACGAGTTACAGAGGTCTAGTTCCAAGTTCGTCAAAGAAGCAAGGGATATGGAACAGACTGCAAGACGGAATGGATTCAACTGTACAGTGCATTTGTGACAGGAGCACCGTCATGCCGTCTTTATATTTGTCCCGTTAGTTTTACAAACTTTTGCATTTAAGAGATGGAAGAGTCGGTAAACGTTATTGAAAATCGGTAAAAATCTTAAGCCGGAAAAGTTCGCTAATGAAATTTATTTAAGAACGGAAACTGGGAGGCTGGCAACTACAAAGGAGATTATCTGATTATGGAACCTGTTGAGCAAAATATCATGAAGCATGGTTTCTCTGACGGCTTAATATAGGATTTATTAGAACGGAACTACGGAAATGTACCGAATTTCTCATGAATTAAGTCTAGGATAGATGGACCCATGGGGAATGTAATCCGAAAACAATTTGTGCAACTATTACCAATGAAAGGCCCGTCTAGAACATACCGCCAACATAGGTTTGACATAGGTGGCTCTGTGTCGTCCGTTAGACGAGAAAATGATGTCGGACTGAAAGAAAGTGACTACGGCGGCAGTGCTGAATAGAGTCGGGTATAAGCTCATGCTTATGTTTGCAATGGATATCAAAAGTCACTTTCTTGCAGAAAAGGAAACTGTCTACATTAGCAGATATCCCAATTTCTTAAAGATAAGCTAATAATTAGGTCGGTGTGATTATTGGACACAATATTTTACTGCCCCCCACGCTGCACGAAGGAAACAGAATGAAGCAATAACTTCAGTCCCCCATATCTTGCGGATTTAAGTTCGGTTATTGGTTATTTCAATTGTTTTCATAGTTTAAAAAGGGATGATGAGTGTCGAAGGGTACCCTACCGTCGATTCTTTCCCACAGGATGTAGATAGTTACAAAGCCATGCAGAAGAACCTGCCGTCGTGAGCTTGAGCACTTTTCAATCTCAAAGTGATTCTCCTCTAATCATCTTCACTCGTACGTGAGACGAGATTGAGGCGTCACTCAAATACGCTCCGCACCAAAGAATCCGAACGGAAATAAACTTCAGATTGTTAGCAAATCAAAAGGACAAGTCACATAGAAAGTGGTAATGACGTCGCAACAATGATAAGCCAAAACGAAGTTTCTGCTTTTCACGTTTCATAGAACATTAAACTTGCTTATTATTATTATTATTATTATTATTATTATTATGAAATTTGCCAATTATCTCGAAGACCGCTGCAACTATTTGTGCTTTTGTTTGTAGGCTTAGCTAGGTAGGTTAAAAGCTTTAGGTTAGGTTAGGTTAAAAGCAACATACTTTTCGCTTTTTTTGTATAGAGTTATACGGAAAATATTGAGAATATCTCTCGGAAACTTTATATCTAATTTCCTATAATATAAGGGAAAATATGACTTTGTTCGACTTGTGTCAGAAACGACTGAAAACATGTAAAACATCTTAATCTAAAAAATGCTTGGTTATGATAATAATTATAGACAAAACTGGGTTTTGTTAAAAAATATTTTGTACCATACGCTGTCTTATGTGATTAGTTTAACCAAATATTAAGAATATTGTTAAAAAGTTTAGAGAAGCCTACTGACTATACAGGGTTAACGGATTTCTCTAGAAGGGTTGTCACTAACTGCAGCGAAGATCAGGAAAATCAAAATATAAATACAGGTTCTATATTGCACAGTTCCTTGAATGATTCGGAAAACCGTTTGTCGGTACACAACAGGCCATCAACGGCGTTAAATGCATAGCAGTATAAAGTAACCATTATAGTAGAGATCAACGGCAACAGTATCCATATTACGTGTAATCTCCACCAAGTAGCATTTCCAAGCCTTTATAGGACTGGATATTTATATAAATTTCCTTTTGAGGTAATTGATTGTGACAGAACATTCGAAAACAATTTACATCAGTATTCTATCGTTAGGCAGGGTAGTATCCAAATGTTCAATCTTGAGCAAGCGAAATGCTATTAGAAATAAAGAAAAGAATTGGGTGAGTTAAGATTTGCGTGAAATGCAACATATCGCAGAACTCTGGACAACGGGGACAAGGCCAGCCGTCGTTCTTCACAACTCCGCCAAATCACGCATGGTTAAAATTGTAAAAGTCCCCTTTAGAGAGGTTCTTTTACACCCATCGTCTATATCGGCTGCCACCTTGTCCGAGCAGAGCTAGATTAAATCTGTAAGCGAAAAGGGTTTCGAAACCAAACTCAACGATTTCCTTAACATCAGCTCTAGAATTATCTAACAAGAGAGAATAAATAGATTGCCTAAGAGAAAAAAAATGCTAATGCATAATAAATCAATAGCTTGTAGCGTTTATATATAAATCTTTGAGAGGTTCTAATCGTATGTCGAATGAATAAAAAAAAATATTGCTTTATGTGATTTAACATTACCCTCTGGGGGAGAAGGAAACATTTGGAGGAAAAAGTAATCGGCTCAACCCCACGCTCAGCTCATTTCAAGGTAAAACCTCTGTAATCCCTATAAAACCAGATCAATGCACGCGTGCTCCACCTTATAATTTAGCTTCGAAAAACAAAAAAAAAAAAACATATACTTGCTCAGAAGCTTAGTTTTAGCCGAACTGTAGATAGAGAATCAACAGCTGAAATCACTATAATATCATTCAATATCCTGTGGATCAGCTGTGCAACGAACAGAGATGCCTTAAACTGTTATTATTCGGTGTTAGCAAGGACAAAACCCGGTCCCACAGAGGAGCTCGGAACAGGGATATCACAATCTCGTAACTCTTTTTTCTGTGTCGCTTCTCTGAAGTGAAAATATCGAGTGTCTGTTATTGTTAAATAAGACGGAACTGCCTAATATATGATGATACATTGATGGCACTAATTTTTCAGATTATATTTGCTAGTGAAACATTGTAAAATGCGCTTCTAATCACGCTTGTAGTAAAATTATAATTACTCAGCAGGAAACAATACTCTGCAAAACGACGGGCTTTGCTTTCATTAAGACTACGAGTTCTCGGTGAGACTGGCCAGTCACTGCCGCGGACTACTGGCTGAAAGGGTTCATCTTTTTTTAATCATAGCCAGCAACATTGACATAGCTGTTTTCAAACGTCCAATCAAAGGCCAGTACATCGATATTAATAGAACGAATAGCCAAAACCTCATTATACACAACTTTATTTTCATTAAATTGGGTACGTTAGTTTAGTACGGAAGTTTTTTGATACAGAGTTTTTTTAAATTTGTTTGGAGTTCTTTTTTCTATTATATATACAACGCATTCACTTTTACCATGATCAAAACAAGATACAACCGTGTTTTGTTATGCGACCGACATCGTCGAAACATTACTGTTTCTTCTTTCTCCAGTTACTCCTTTGCCTCGACTTTTCGTAGAAATGTTAAGAGTCTCAACGTTTCGTATCGTGTCCTCAGAGTTTGCCTGCTTGAGCAGTTCGGGGCCTCCACGGAAATGTATAGAGGAATTGTAATTTTCGTCGACAGTTGAAGGCGATATCGGGAAGTCACAACGACCGCCGAGTGCACTGTCCTTATCAAACTGCGCGTGTTGTTGCCGGCACTAAAACAAAGAGCCTATCAACATTACCTTTGGTACTTTTCAGATGGGGACCAGATAAAGTGAGGATCGAGTCTGTCTCATGTCTGTTCGTAAGTAAATCACACAGTTGTGTTAAAGACATGATGCTATACGCACTGCGTGTATAGAAAGTTTGTTTGTAAAGCCTTGGAAATACATTTTTAGATTTTGTCCTTTTCTTGAACCTAAGGAGGTCATTTTGCACGGAGTTTTCAAGCACTATACGATTTTTTTTAGTGTGTTTCCACTTGAGGAAAAATTTGACGATTTTAACTCCGGGCTTTACGTTGAAACGTTTACAATTTTTTTAAGGCTAGTATCCGTTCACGTTGGCGATTTAGTTACTAAGTAATTTAGATTTTTCAATGATACAAATAACCCCGTTTAGTACAGGCTTCAACGATATATTGTAAATTCAGGGAGCCCTATCTCTTAATGAGGGCACTTCGTAGTGATCGAATCATTAGCATGTACTTTCTGTTTGTTCTTCGCTAATTACAGGTAGTCTAAATGACGCATTGACTATCAAGAATCACGTTCAGACTATTAGGACCTTATTAAAAAAAGATAAAAGGTCTTCAGGTAATTGTTTTGCATACAGAACTTCATACTACCGAATTCGTATGTATTGAAATCAAAGGGTAACTAACTACGCTTACGTTTAGTACGTTCTTAATTACACATTGAAATAGCTGATCTTATACAGTGTGCGTGCTATCCGATACATTCTCACGTACAAGTGTACATATATCAATTGTTATCGTCTTATTATATTTATAATTTTATTGACACTTTCGTTCCGTTTTGATCTGCTTAAGATTTAAATAACTGTGCCATACATAATATCGAATATATGTATTTAGACTTAACACGAGGAGTTCACTGGCAAACTCATATAAGCACGTACCCATTATCAAGCAAGACAATTTTTCTAGCCATTGGGAGGATAAAAAGTGGTACTATACCAAAGTGGACCAGCGGGCTCCATGAACCCGTACAGGAAGAAGAGATTTTGTGAAGCCCTCTGCATATTTACATCTTTTCTAACAGGTAACATTTAAGACCTTCATCAAATTAGCATAGGGCCATAAATTCAAGGACCAATTCTAGTATTTATACGTGAAGTAATCGGATATCACCATGATATCCCCGTTGTTAGAAAATATTAATAAGATCATTTTAAATGACTAAAAGTTGGTGTTTGTCGGCTAAGTATAATTTTAACACTATTATCGAAAAATGTTTGCGTCTATAAAAAAACGTGCAACTTTGGGACATAGGTATTAGGTGGTAGTATCGCCGAATTTATCAATAAATTATAACCAATGCTAAAGCCTATAAAACTAAAGAATGGAGCTAAAATCAGTCTCAAAGCTCATCCAGTTTTACATTTATTTCTAGCCAGACTCGCTTACTGCTCCTCGAAAAAATCGATGAGATCTTTTGAAGGAATATGTACGATGTAATTACTAAACCGATTGCAAATGAACTTCAAAGTGGTAAAGATTTTGCTAATCTCCAAATTTCAATTCCACATAATGATGAAAAAATCGCTAAGCTTCCATTTAAAATCGCGTTTAAAACGTTATCTTTATCTTCCAACCGTATATATATTACTTTCAAAAGCACGCCTTCTATTATGCTCTTCATTTACCAACTGAAGTACAGTTAAGTTCGTGATGTGCCAAACAATAAGCTTCTTATGTCTTTTTGCGATATCAAACGTCGTAGGACACTTTGACGTGAACTCTAAATGGTTTAAAAAGGAAGGTCTCAGACTTTTGACTAACAACTACGGAATGCTTCGCCGAGATCCACGAAATTCAAATAAATAAATAAAGGAATCCGATGGCGTTGTCTTGTTTTGACTGGGCTATCTGTTGCTAGTCTCGAGATGACATTTTCTATGGAGAGTAAATGCGCCATGTAGTGGCGAAATGGGTCATGGCGTGCAACTGAATACGTCGAATCTTTACACCCTGTCTTCCTAGTTGCTATCTTGAGCTTCGCCAGGCGTCCCACCCTACGGCATATGCGAATCAGATATAGTCCCCTTCGCGACCGCGATAACAGACTCTTCGTAATAATGTTACAATTGCAACGACGGTCTGAGCAATTCAACCGTTTTTGTCGCTTGATAAAATGCACTGGTGGTTCCTCAGATGTGTTAAATGCAAATCTTCTGTTGGAGTACATTTTCTTCAACTGGCTAAAATTGTAACACTGTTTAATACTACAAACCTGAAGGTTTAGCGGAAAAGTATTATAACTGTTGCTCTTTAAACGGGATTTTCAATTTACATGGAACAATATGAGTCAACCTCATTTGCTCTTCTGCATCCTAAAATGGCAACGTTCAATTATGAAAGATTGCCCTCATGCACACCGGGAGAATCACCCACGATCTGAGCCCGAACATCGAGTAATAAATGTTAGGTCCCAAAAACGTATGTTAGAGTGCTCAGTGTCGTAGAACATTAACTTAAACGTACTAAACAAGTGACTACGAGTGAAAATTCCTAATTGAAGCTATAAGACAAGCGTTATATATTTAACTCTCCGAACACAAGGACCTTCGTCATATAGGTTTGAATTAATCGTTAGTTTTAATACAACAAAAGTTCCTATAGGATTGTGCGATATTTGGCATCACTTTTCTTTTTTTTCTAAGTGGATTTGTAGGTTTTGAGAAATATGGTATACTCAGACTTTTAGTTGACGGATTGTAGTAGACTGGAAAAACAGAAAATTCGACTGATTAATGCATATGAGTTCTATCTAGGAACTATAGCGGCTCACCTCGCGAGTGATCACGATGATGGAGCCGAATTTACCATTGATAAATGTTTATATCAGGACGGTGCATAGACACATCAGTTGTAGAAGCTTCAATGGAATCAAGTTAGATTTAGGAGAAAATACGTACATTTTTACTGTTGCTACGAGCAGCTTCTCGAAAAAAGTTTAACTTGTCAGTGTGCCAGTACTTGGCCTTCATGCGGGAAATGCACATAAAGTGATCTACTTCACCTAGCAATAAATGCTTATAGAGTATCGTCTTAATCTTAGTAGCCATAGTCATAGCTTTTTTTTTTTAGAAAGAAAGAGTATACATATGTGTTGTATCACTGGCGTAGTTGCACTGAACCATCAGCGGCTCGTGCTGTTCTACTTATGGTCTATATAACCACACCTTGTAGGGAGGTGTGAGCCAGCGACATAAATTACTTTAATTGATGTTTTCTCGGAAATGAATACATTGTAGCGAGTCCATCTGGGCCACATAATAGAAGAGCTATTGACTAATACATTGGTATATAAAGTCTTCATGTGGCCAAAATAGGCTTATTGTAATTTATTTATTCCCATTTAGCCCTACAAGGAAGATTATGTGAGATAGCGACGCGGCCATATGGGCCAATAATAATTTCCGAAAAAGTCAGTCGCTCAATAAAACTAAAAGTGTTTTAATAGAAGGAGCTGTAACCATGACTAGGGGAGCCGATGTTTTGTAATCACTTACTACCAAGTTAGGCAGGTCAACGATTGTGATTCATCTAGTATAGGTGTACATGAGTTCTGCTCTGCACTGTAAAGCGGGCTTTCGAACCACTTGGGCTATAGCGTATCCATGAGTGGCATTTGGTTCGCGGGAGGAGGAGAAAAAGTCAGCGCTATTATTCAAAGCCGAAATGTTATTGGCCAAAGTCAAGCCTGTATGACTACATAAACAGTGGCATAATAATTCGCCTGTGTGAAATTCTGACCGATGATTAAGGTATGACTAAGCGTGATGCACGTGGATGACAAAATCTGAAAGATGCAGGTGAAGTTATCAAAATTTCTTTGAGAAGCAGCCACCCGTAACCCGTTGTTGACAGCAACGACATGTCCTAGTCTGTACAAGAAACTACGATTGTATTTGTTTAGCTTGGTATCGATACCCATACACGCACTCCTAGTCAGCTGAGCTGTTTCAATTTGTTGGCAAAATTAGCGTCGGCCACTTCGTTCATATATGCTTTAAATGCAGTCACCCATATAGTTAGACCCCATCCTGGCTCAGATAGGTTCCAGGATGATAACGTAAGATAACTGAATGTATACCGCTATCAGTTTGCATTTAAATATGTAGCTTTGGGACACTCAAAACAGCAATTTTTCCTTATCGTTCAACAAAAACTCAATGTAATTATAAAAAGAAAAACCTGTCCCATACAGATAATTCTTTTATTTTGGTTAAACATGCCTAAAAAGATTTGAATCACACTAAATATACGACCCTATGCATATGAAAATTATTTTACGCAGCTTAATTCTTTAAAACCTCGGTTGTCAAGAGTTGTCTATTGGATTATTCGTTCTTCGCCCCAGCGTTACATCGTCCACAAATAACAGTCAGTTTCATAGGACTGGATGCAAAGTGTGCCAACTAACATAAATAGGAGACCTATCAAGACCACAGCCTCTGCACAGTTTGTTGATATGTTTTGTCCTTGTAAACGCGTTCATTATTTTAACAGCGAAAGCTTCATTCTTCCCTTTGTTGCAGGACTTAAGTTATTCGTTTAGCATGGTTCCAAAGGTATTCTTCGCAAAAGTCGCGGTATACAATATTAGCAATAGGCACGGTTGCGTCTGTCCATAGGGTAATACTATTGTACGATTTAAAAAAGGCAGCAAAAGTTCAGAGAAATATTGGTCTTTTTCTGTATTTCTAATCTTTAGGTATGTAATATTGCCTCTAAAATAAAATTTATTTTATACACTGAACAAATTAGAAATTGCTTTTTTTACTAGGTACTTCAGTTAAGGTTCTGTTCAGATAAACTTTATTCAAACATACAAGTCCCAAGACCGTACTAGTTAGAAGAAACCAAAAGTCAATAAGGAACTAAATAATAGTCTCATTTCATATACTTAGTGTACAATAAAATTAGCGTCGCCACCAAAGTACTGTTAGCGATGCCTAATAAATCTTACTAACTTTAGGCGGAATAGTTTGCGCTTTTATATGATATATATATATATGATATACGATGACAAGAAGTTACAAATATATTCGTTTATAACTTGGGGAACGCGCTAGATAGCTTCTGCATTTAGTTGACTGAGCTATACAGTGTTTCATGGTCATCTCTAAAAAGACATTTAGAAGGTCGGCGGCGGCGAAGAGAACATGCAGTTCCGTTCAACGTGGTTATATACATTGATAAGCACGAAAAAGCAAAAAAAGCACGAATTCCATGCCCGTTGAAAAAACTTAATCTACGGACGGATTTTGACAATCCTAAGATGATCCGCATGGCATTACGCTGGATCGTTGATACCACACTTAAATGCTGAGAGAACGACTTACTGCAGACCAGAATAGCGTACGTAATTATCGGTCCAGGAAGGGATCTATGAAGGCACAGAAATATGTGTCAAGAGAAACCCTTAGCTCTAAAGCTGGAGAGCATAGAAAGAAGCGGCATAGCCTTTTGGGCACAATTAAAAAAAATGACCAGCTCAGTCTGAACTTGGTCGAAATGCCAAGCCAAAGCACCTTGCTGATGAGCTGAATTGAACGACTGTCCCATCAATGCTGATTAAGTTGCTTGCTACGTTGATGGAGCATTGAGAAGCTTTAAAGAGGACTTATTCCGTTTTCGAAATGTTTACAGAGGCCAAGTGTATCATAGCTACATTTAATGTCAGTCAGTTCATTCGCAAAGTTGCAGATGTCCTCGTAAGAGCAGGAGGCGGGGGGTGGGGGGAGGGAAGACCGCGCGATGAAAGAAAAGTGGTCAACAAAACAAACGGCGTATAATCTGTTTCTATTCTATCTACAAAGACGAGCAGTCTAAATATAACGGGGATTAAATCTTGAGAAAGCCCATATTGTCGCTGCGCACACTTAAGAAGTGATTGGTCAAATTAGGCTTAAACTAATGGCAAACGACGAGGAAAAATCACACTAGGATTTTATTTCTGCGAAATTTATTTCTGTGCGAAATGCTGCCAGAAGCTTTTGCAGTGTCAATTTGGGGCTACCAGGGAGGCATTTCTTGCATCACAAAAGCAATTGATGTAGTTTTAGATATAACAAAGGGCCAGGTTACAGGATCGAGAACGAAAAATATTTGCAAAAAATATGTTGAAATGTGAGTTTCAAGTTGACGTATGACATATTTTTCAAAATATTCCGCATTGACGTAGATTGTAGTTATGGGTTTATAGTTTGTCGGTCCATCACAGTTGCGCTCGGGCAAGGCAACAACTTGGGAGACCTTAGATAATCTTGGAAAAACAAAAATCTGAAGAGAAAAACTAAGTATATGTGCCGGGGAGCAGGCGACTACTAACAGTATTTCTAGAAAAGATTCTAGTAAGCGAACCATTGAAGTCAGCTTTCGTGGACATGTCAACTGACCAAACTAGTGAAAAGACTAAAGGGAAAGCAGAGGGGATATTTTAAGAGGAATGTCGAAGTGAACCTAGCTGAGCTGTCGTTCTCGAAGCCACTTTTGTGTTAAAACACATAAAAATCAGCTACTTCATAGGGTTCAAAGGCGATACAATCGAAGTTCACATTATTTCGTGGACATGGCTAAGGCCATATCGTCGGCGCCGCTGGGATACCACGCTATGGCAACTCGCACTCCGATACCCCCGGCTCGAAGAAAGTGTCTGAGGCGAAATGCAGCTGTAATACGTTTCGGAATATTTGTACATCTAACAGTTTAAGTTGAACGACACACAGGTTTGGAATCAACGTGTACCACTCTAGACCAAGAGAATACGTTCAGAAGTTAAAATATACGCATCAAGAATGCCCTTATTTAACAGGTACGTGTTTTCTTTCTTGTGTTTTACTTTCTTAGTGTCATGTGAAAAAGACGTATAATTTATATGCTTGATTTGAGTGGACGCACAACCTCGCAGGTTATTCGATTGAAAGTTGAATATTTATTAGTAATATTAATATCACAAGATGCATGGAGTCCACCAAGATCAAACATTCTGCTTAGGTGGGCGAAATATTCATGGCAAGGCGTTACACACCACCTTCCTCTGCCATTTAATTAATCAGGCTGTCTTGAATCGCTCTAACTGTTTTCGTTAAAAAGATACTACAGCACAACCAGATTCGAGCCTAATTTCCTTTGCAATGCAGGCCTTTTAAGAAACAAGCACCTGAACACATGGCATAGACAGCTGACTTCCGTTTAATTTTGCACTACGTTTACGGATTGGGTTGAAATACACCGCTTTTTTATATTCCGTGCTCCTGATCGTCTTGAATGATGACGATAAAGAAGCCTAACGAATTCTTTATGAAGAAGATTATCCGTTCATGAAAGAAGCTAAGATAGTGATCCGTTAAGATTGAGAACGCATTTTGAGGTCAGAAAATAGATCTTATTTAGTCAAACGTTAAATCATACGCGAATACGTAAAAGCT